>NW_021821134.1:0-102995 GCF_901001135.1 Rhinatrema bivittatum | reverse complement strand
ATGGGATAGGAGTCTATGTACTTTTGTGGATTACAAACTGGTTAAAAGACAGGAAAAAGAGAGTAGGATTAAATGGTCAGTTTTCACAGTGAAAAGAGGTAACAGAAGTGCCTCAGGGATTGGTGCTTTTTAAAATATAATGAATGATCTGGAAAGAGTTATAATGAGTAAGGTGATCAAATTTGCATATGACACAAAATTATTCAGAGTAGTTAAATCACAAGTGGATTATGATAAATTGCAGAATAATCTTGTGAGACTGGAAGATTGGGCGTCCATATGGCAGATGAAATTTAATGTAGACAAGTGCAAGGTGCTGCATATAGGGAAATATAACCCATGCTGTAGTTACACGATGTTAGGTTCCATTTTAGGAGTTACTACCCAAGAAAAAGATCTGGGCATCATAGTTGATATTACATTGAAATTATCAGGTCAGTGTACTGTGGTGGTCAATAAAGCAAACAGAATGTTAGGAATTATTAGGAAGGGAATGGCAAATAAAAGGGAAAATGTCATAATGCCTCTATATCGCTCCATGGTGAGATCGCACTTTGAATACTGTGTACAATTCTGGTCACCGCCCTCAAAAAAGAATTAGATGCACTGGAGAAAGTACAGAGAAGGGTGACCAAAATGATAAAGGGCATAGAATGGCTCCCCTATGAGGAAAGGCTAAAGAGATTAGGGCTGTTCAGCGGGGCAAGAGACGGCTGAAGGGAAATATGACAGAGGTCTACAAATCATAAAAGGATTTGAATGGGTAAATGTGAAACAGTTATTTATTCTCTCAGACAATAAAAGGACTAGGGGGCACTCCATGAAGTTAGCAAGTAGAGAAAATTATTTTTCACTCAACACATAGTTAAGCTCTGGAATTCATTGCCAGAAGATGTGGCTACAGCAGTTAGTGTGGCTGGGTTTAAAAAAGGTTTGGATAAATTCCTATAGGAGAAGTCCCTAAACTGCTATGAATAGTAGCTTGGGATCTATTTAATGTTTGGGTACCTGCCAGGTATTTGTAACTTGAATTGGCCACTGTTGGACACAGGATGCTGGGCTTGATGGACCCTTGTTCTGACCCAGTATGGCATATCTTATGTTCTTATGTGACCTTTGTTTTTCATTTTTATTTTATTTTGCCTCGGAATTTCTCTGTTAGAACCAAAAAAAGTAATCAGTAGAAATGACTTTTCCTCTTGTTTTTCTCCTGTATGTTTTCTTCTAATACTGAAATGCCCCGGCAAAATAAAATAAAACCTGTAAACGAAGGTCCCTAAGCACCCCCTACAGAAAACCAAGAGGCAAAATGAGAAACAAGCAGGAAATAAAAGTTAATGCATTTAACTAACAAATTTAACACAGAAAATCATTCAGCAAGCCACTCCAACCTTTCACAGGCTATTTCCATTCTGTCGAGATAGACTTCTTTCACTAAGGATGGTGAAACCTTTTTTCCCCCCAAGGACTAGTATATATACCTGGGAACTTCTGTGCTGTGATTACCCTGAGATTGCTATTGAGCAGCAGGAATTGGGTGGAGAACTCTTTATCAATTTCTTCTTTTCCACCCCCACTAGTTTATTTAAAACATTTCTGTGCTCCTCCATCCAGTGTTCTGGGCAGCATTCAGTCTTACGTTCGTAATAAAAATACTAAGAACATAAGAAATTGCCATACTGGGTCAGACCAAGGGTCCATCAAGCCCAGCATCCTGTTTCCAACAGTGGCCAATCCAGGCCATAAGAACCTGGCAAGTACCCAAAAACTAAGTCTATTCCATGTTACCGTTGCTAGTAATAGAAGTGGCTATTTTCTAAGTCAACTTAATTAATAGCAGGTAATGGACTTCTCCTCCAAGAACTTATCCAATCCTTTTTTAAACACAGCTATACTAACTGCACTAACCACATCCTCTGGCAACAAATTCCAGAGTTTAATTGTGCGTTGAGTAAAAAACTTTCTCCGATTAGTTTTAAATGTGCCCCATGCTAACTTCATGGAGTGCCCCTAGTCTTTCTACTATCCGAAAGAGTAAATAACCGATTCACATCTACCCGTTCTAGACCTCTCATGATTTTAAACACCTCTCTCATATCCCCCCTCAGCCATCTCTTCTCCAAGCTGAAAAGTCCTAACCTCTTTAGTCTTTCCTCTTAGGGGAGCTGTTCCATTCCCTTTATCATTTTGGTAGCCCTTCTCGTACCTTCTCCATCGCAATTATATCTTTTTTGAGATGCAGCGACCAGAATTGTACACAGTATTCAAGGTGCGGTCTCACTATGGAGCGATATAGAGGCATGTATGACATTTTCCGTTTTATTCACCATTCCCTTCCTAATAATTCCCAACATTCTGTTTGCTTTTTTGACTGCCGCCGCACACTGAACCGACAATTTCAATGTATTACCCACTATGACACCTAGAACTCTTTCTTGGGTTGTAGCACCCTAATATGGAACCCAACATTGTGTAATTATAGCTTGTGTTATTTTTCCCTATATGCATCACCTTGCACTATCTCACACATTAAATTTCATCTGCCATTTGGATGCCCAATTTCCAGTCTTCACAAGGTCTTCCTGCAATTTATCACAATCTGCTTGTGATTTAACTACTCTGAACAATTTTGTGTCATCTGCAAATTTGATTATCTCACTCGTCATATTTCTTTCCAGATCATTTATAAATAAATTGAAAAGTAAGGGTCCCAATACAGATCCCTGAGGTACTCCACTGTCCACTCCCTTCCACTGAGAAAATTGCCCATTGAATCCTACTCTCTGTTTCCTGTCTTTAGCCAGTTTGCAATCCACGAAAGGACATCACCACCTATCCCATGACTTTTTACTTTTCCTCGAAGCCTCTCATGAGGAACTTTGTCAAACGCGTTCTGAAAATCCAAGTATACTACATCTACCGGTTCACCTTTATCCACATGTTTATTAACTCCTTCAAAAAAGTGAAGCAGATTTGTGAGGCAAGACTTGCCTTGGGTAAAGCCATGCTGACTTTGTTCCATTAAACCATGTCTTTCTATATGTTCTGTGATTTTGATGTGTTTAGAACACTTTCCACTATTTTTCCTGGCACTGAAGTCAGGCTAACCAGTCTGTAGCTTAATTTGCTCTTAAAAGCGCTTCTAGGAAGCTTTCTTTGGGTAGTAGGGAGGGCTGTTCCCTCAAGCGCTCCACTAGCGGAGGAAGCAAGAGAGAGGATCTCTGACATGCTTGGATGTCACCTGCTGCATTAATAACTCCATAGGGAACTGGAGCTGTGCCGGAGGATAAATCCGGAGCCCCCTCATAGAATTTCTCCATTCAACGATGAGAGGGAAGAGAGCTTGGTGTGTTTAACTTACTTTTATAATCATCTTTTCTTTTTTTTTTTTTTTGGCTCAAAGCAGCAGTAAAATGGCTGCTAATCCTGCCAAAACAGGCACACTGTCCAGGCCCTGCTCCATGTGCCAGGGCTTGAAATGGGGAACCCACGCAGTTTTGCTTGTGGCAGAGCAAGCAACCTCCTGTCTGATTGCAAGCCAGACAGAACACAGGTTGAAATGCTGAGCCGCCATGACTTATCTTTAGGGCCTGTCTTCCCTCCCCCCCCACCACCACCACCACCACCACAAAGAAATCAGAAGACAGTGGAGGCAGGGAGAGGGGTGGGTGATTGTCTTCTAGCCCCTGATACAGTTCAAATTCAGCACAGGAGACTGAAAGGCAGGTCAAGGAAGAGGCTGTGCTGCACGATTTATTTCTTTTCCTCTTCTTTCAAGGCACCCACTCTACCAGGAAAATCAGTCCAAAAGAATGTTGACCTAGGAGCCTGGTCAATAGCTCCTGCTACTGGACCCACCAAGGAAACAAAGCCACTGGGGACCACCTAGAGCTTGATCCCTTGGTGAAAAAATCAAACCTCCAACTGTGTCGGTTCTTAAGGAGGAAGGGAGAATCAGTCCAACAAGACAATATCCTGGAGTACCCCCAGAACTCAATCTATGCTCCTCCAGGAACCTGGCCCTAAAGCCTTCTCGAGAGGAGTCTAGTTGTAGCTGCAACACCAGTCCATAAGTCTACACCATCTGCTGGAGACAGAGAAATACTGAAGAGCTCAAGGCAACACCAGATCTTTATAGAGGGAGTAAACTCAGCTTTGAGCTTATAATTCTCTGTCTCCATCTGCTGGCAGGAGGACATAACCCACATATCTGGACTGGTCTGGCATGGACGATAAGGAATAAAAGTTTTACAAATACAAACAAAAACATTTTTTAAATCTAAAGTGATGCCCACCATTTAGAACAGGGCAGGAGGGGATGGCGCAATACTGGAAAAGACGCATCAAAGCAGAAAACAATTGCTCTGCTCTTTTCTCCAGTCTCTTCCCTTCCTGTTCCCTGCATGTTACCTGAGGGAAGTGAGGCTTCTGCCAGGAGCTTTCTCCCCCTCCCTAATACCCTGAAATTTACACAATCCCTTGAGTCTCCAAGTGAAACTCAAGAGAGTTTCCAGGTGTGCGTATATACTGTACCCCTGAAAACAGTTCTACATCTTTCAAAGTGGTATGTTATCTCCAGTATTTTCATTCCGTAATAATTTTTTCATGTGTGAATGGGATATAATTTTCCCCTTCAAATTTCAATTGTGAATTTAAGGCTCATGAAAGAGGCTGGATTGACAGCACTGGAAACAGAAGTCCTCCATTTATCCACAAAACAGGTAGAGCAAAGGTACTTACCAGCAATACAAGCTTCCCGCACACTGTCCCTACCAACAGGCATGCACCCTGCCCTGGAGGACCACATCTAGGAGGGAGAAGGGAATTCAGCTTTGACATCTCAGCTGACGCCACTACTCAGATTTTCAATTAGTGGAAAATTGCGATTTTTTTTTTTTTCCAATGTGATGCAGGTGTCTGTCAATGGGAAGTAGGCCAAGACCAAACAGTTTCCAAGTAGTACTGACTTTCAAATACTATCAAACCTGAGCTGCATTTGAACTAGTGACCTAAAGGGGGGACGGTATATGTGTATGTAAATATAAACATATTTATACATATACATACAAAACTATATGCAAGAGAAAGCATCTCTACGGTCACTCTCCGACCTGAAATAAACCAGACCAATTTTCTTTGAAGCCAAAACTCTGTCCACATACACCTTCCACTTTCCTCCCTCCCTCCCACCACACATGAATTTCCCCACCAACAAATAAAGCCGACTCCCTTACCTTCTCTGTTCTATGTGAGGCAGCGGTGCTTAGGGGCACTGCGCACTTTCCGATGAAACTGTGTAAAGTCGAGTTTTTCCGGCTGTAAATCCCCACGTTGCGCCGCTGCAGAGAAGAGACAGAGAACAATAAAAGTCAGGACTATTACTGTGGCACAAGCTGCGCAAACTCACACGTCTGAACACACTCCCCAGTTGCCCTTTGGTGAGCTCTGGCTACAGCTTACAGTAGCAGCTTTTTCCTCCCTCGTGGCGTTCTTTGCTCCCCATCTCTCACATCTTTCAATGTGCAGTATCCAAGAGACCAACGCTAACCAAAGAGCAGTCACATATGTACAGTCTAGAGAAAGCCCAGAGGCAGAGCAGTAAGCACTTAACAAGGGGCAATGCAGACTTTTCTCTACCTCAGTCGAGCAATGCCTCATGCTGAGAGTCCTAGACCTTTCATTTTCTATCCCTCGTCGAGGCACCTGGATTTAGGTTTTGTTGAAGTTATAACCATGAGCAAGACATTTTAAAGAATGAGGACTTAAAGAGGAATAAAACAAGGATGCATTCTCTCCCCAATTTTATTCAATTATAGATCTCTTTGGGGGACCACCCTCCCCCCCAGCCAGGTGGGCTTTCAAGATATCCACAATGAATATGCATGCAAATTTATCTCATATATATTCATTGTAGATATCCTGAAAACCTGACTGGCTACGGGGTCCTCCAGGACAGGGTTTGGGAACCATTGCTCTAGACTGTGCATTACCTGTAAGGTCTAGGAATGAACTTGAAGCTTAAGATGACAAAAAATTATGAATTAGTAAAGAAATAGCAACAGTATAGAAATATTACTATGGACAAAACTAGAACAAGTTAATAATATAAATAACTTCAGTAGCTGGATGACAGAACATGGAAATTATCTATAAGAGGCAAAAGAAGAACTGTGAATGGAAAAAAATGATTTTTGGACCTGTAACATAGTAGATGATGGCAGAGAAAGACCAATTGACTCATCCTGTCCAGTATTTCCTGTCCACACTCCTTATCTAGGATATAACTGCTTATCCAGGACAGTTTCTATCTTTCCCCATTATACTCCATCCTCTTGGGTAGCTCAGCAAGCAGAGTTGCTTACCTGTAACAGGTGTTCTCCTAGGACAGCAGGATGTTAGTCCTCACACATGGGTGACATCATCAGATGGAGCCTGGCACAGAAAACTTCTGTCAAAATTTCTAGAACTTTGACTTGGATACTGAGCATGCCCAGCATGCCTTAATCCATGTGTCCACGCGGGGTCCCTCTTCAGCGCGTAACATAGAATTACGAAAAAATAAAATTACAAACATAGGAGAAACCCAACTATGCAGGGTGGCAGGCGGGTTTCATGAGGACTAATATCCTGCTGACCTATGAGATAACCTGTTACAGGTAAGCAACTCTGCTTTCTCCTAGGACAAGCAGGATGGTAGTCCTCACACACAGGTAAATCCCTAGCTACAGGCTGTCCCCTAAAACAAAGGGACCAACAGACACCAAACCAAGTGCCAACAGGCACAACAACACTGGTGCTGTTGGTAACAGAGGGAAACAAACTGAACCCAAAAAAAAGGGCCCTAGGCAGGAATAGGTAGGTTTAGAGCTGAAAGAGATTCCTGAGGATGGACTGGTCGAAACTACTGTCGCGTCGGCCAGCCCTATCCAAATAGCAATGAAAGGCGAACGTGTGGAGAGAACTCCACGTTGTAGCCTTGCAAATCTGGTCCATAGGAACTGCCCGCAAGTGGACCACTGAAATCGCCATGGCTCTGACAGAATGAGCCTTGCATGACCCCCAAGCTGCAGTTAAGATGGAACTCCATCACCACCTTGGGCAGGAACTTAAGAGTGCGCACAGAAAACCACTTCGTCATGAAACTTAATCTAGTTATCAACAAGGAAAAAACTGAATACCTCATCTCCCAGGAAGACAACTACATTTCTAGAGAGACATCTTCCATTATAATCGGTCAACCACAAAAAGACATTACCTCCAATATCAATCCCATTACCACCAATCTAAATCCCATTACATCTATCCTGGACAACCTCAAAAACACTTCCCACATAAGAGATTTAGGCGTGCTTTTGGACAATCAGCTGAACCTCAAAAGATTTGTAAATAACACAACTATAGAGTGCTTTTTCAAATTACAAGTTCTGAAAAAGCTTAAACCCTTTTATACTCACACGATTTCCGTCTTGTTCTTCAATCAATCATCCTCACCAAAGTGGACTACTATAACACCTTGCTACTTGGCCTTCCAGACATCTCCATTAAGCCTTTACAGATGTTGCTGAACTCAGCAGCCAGGATCTTGACTAACTCTAATAAGAGAGACCACATCACAACCCATTCTCTAAAAACTCCACTGGCTTCCAATTAAATACAGAGTCCTCTACAAAGCCCTGACCATCATACACAAATCCTAAAATAAATTAGGTCCAATTGATCTTACCTATCAGCTTCGCACCAACAAATCAAGAGACCAATAAGAAAGCTTATCAAGGCATCCTTTTTGTCCCTCAAGCCAAAACTCCGCTAAGGAATAGGGCTCTCTCCACTGCAGGTCCTTCTCATTGGAACTCACTCTCACCAGACCTCAGACAGGACCCCTGCCAGCAGTCCTTCAAAAAAAAAACTGAAAACTTGGCTTTTCAGCCTAGCATTTCCCTGACTACTTATAGTCTACCTCCCTTGGCAATTATGACTTATTGTGCTATTAGCCCAATTTCTTTCGATACAACCATCAGCTAACCTAATTTCAATTTCCAATCCTCTTTGGACTTTCTGCAAGGCATCTGTATAAGATGAATACTTCAATTTCCATTTTATTTTAAATGTCCTATATGTTCTGCATTATATGCTCTTTGTTACTTGTTATATGTAATGCTTTTTCAAGCAAGTTCATTTGTTCAATGTAAACCGATTTGATTTGCATCCAATGCAAGAAGACCGGTATATAAAAATCCATAAATAAATAAATAAATAAATAAATGAATGAATGAATGAATGAATGAATGAATGAATGAATGAATGAAAGAAAGAACTTCGTGTATGGAGGATAAGTCACCAATGCCTGAAACTCACTGACTCTGCTTGCTGAAGTGACTGCCACCAAAAAGATGACCTTCCAGGTATTTCAGGCACAGGAGTTCAGCGGCTCGAAAAGAGCCTTCATCGGCTGAGCCAACACCATGCTGAGGTTCCAAGACACAGAGGGAGGCTTCAACTGGATCAGGCCTTGCATAAACCGTTCCACTAAAGGCTGCACTAAACATCCACACCTTGGTGGATCATGCACAAGTGCACCCTAACGAAGTTCATTTTCAAACTAGCCCCCAAGAGATGGAAGAGTATTTTTCGCTCCATAAGACGCACTTTTTTTCCCCCAAAAGTGGGGGGGAAATGTCTGTGCGTCTTATGGAGCGAATATAAAAAAAATTAAAAATCTAACAAAAACCCCTGCCCCCTCCTGACCCCCCCAGACCTTCCAAATTAATTTACTATACCCCCCACCCTTCCTGACCCCTCCAAGACCTGCCAAAAGTCCCTGGTGATCCAGCGGGGGTCCAGGAGTGGTCCGGGAGCGATCTCCTGGACTTGGGCCATCGGCTGCCAGCAATCAAAATGGCGCCGACGGCCCTTTGCCCTTACTATGTCACAGGGGCTACCGCTGGCATTGGTCGACCCCAGTGACATAGTAAGGGCAAAGGGCCGTTGGCGCCATTTTAATTGCTGGCAACCGACGGCCCAAGTCCAGGAGATCACTCCCGGACCGCTCCTGGACCCCCGCTGGACCACCAGGTACTTATGGCAGGTCTTGGGGGGGTCAGGGGGGTGGGGGGTTGTAGTCAATCTGGAAGATCTTGGGGAGGGGTCAGGAGGGTGGGGGTTGTATTTAATTAATTTGGAAGGTCTTGGGGGGTCAGGAGGGTGGGGGGTTGTTAATTAATTTAAAGAGTTGGGATGGGGTTTTTTTTTTGGGGGGGGGGGGGTTCCCACAGAATTAGAAAAATAAAAGTTTTCTGATCTGGGGAGTGGACCGAAATGGCCCTCCCCAGACCCGAAAACAAAATGGGGAGAAAAAAAATGTCATGCACTCCCCTAATTTGCTCCATAAGATGCACAGAAGCCCGGGGACAGAGCCGGTTTAGCACATTTTTTTTTTTTTAATTTTCCCCCTCTGAATCCTAGGTGCGTCTTATGGTCAGGTGCGTCTTATGGAGCGAAAAAATACGGTAATCAAGCAGTTTGTGAGAGGGATCCAGGCCATGTTGCTTACACCACACTGAAAGCCTCCTCCACTTCAGCCCATAAGATTTCCTAGTGGAAGGCTTTCTGGAAGCCACCAAGACCCGAACGAGACACATCATCTGAGAGGTCAAGGGAGCCACAGAATCAACCTCTCAACATCAACCTCATGAGAGACAGGGCCTGGAGGTTGGGTTGCTGCAGCCTGCCCTGATCCTTAGTGATGAGGTTCTGGGGAAGTTCCAGGCTGATCGGTTCCCAGAGGGAGAGATCCCATAGGAGCAGGAACCAGATATGCCTTGGCCAATGAGGGGTTATGAGGATCATAGTCCCCCAGTCCTGACGAAGCTTCAAGAGAGACTTCATCATTAGAAGGATCGTAGGATACACGCAAGGAAGGCCCTGGCCCCAGTTGCAAGTAAAGGCATCAGAGACTGGAGTGTCATCTGCCTGGTATAGGGAGCAGAACTAAGCCACCTTGCTGATGCAGGGGGATGCAAACAGATCCATGTCCGGGATTCCCCAGAGATGAAAAATCTGGTTTGCCACCACCTGGTTCAGGGACCATTCATGGTGCTTGAAGGCTTGACTCAACCAGTCCACTATCATGTTCTCCGTTTCGGCCACATATGTGGCTCGGAGCACCATTCCCTGGGACAGGGCCCAGGACAAGATCTGGACCGCTTCCTGACATAGGAGGAATGATCTCGTGCCCCCCTGCTTATTGATATACCACATGACAACCTGGTTGTTGGTTTGGATCAGGACCACCTTGCTAACTAGCCAATCTCTGAAAGACCAGAGAGCGTACCTGATCACCCAGAGCTCCAGGAAGTTGATCTGTCATTGTGTTTCCTGGGCAGACCACAGTACTTGGGTGTGGAGCTCTTCCACATGGGCCCCCCCACCTCAGGTTGGACGCGTCCATGGCAAGGACAACCTGAATAGAGGGAAATTGAAATGACACCCCTCATTTCAGATCAGACAGGTCCCCCCACCAGGACAAGAGGCCTGGAGAGATGGCATAACCCGGATGCGAACCCAGAGGCCCTGGGTGGCCTGACATCATCGTGACAACAGGGTCCATTGGGCCCTGCGCATATGCAATCACATAAAGAGAGTAACATGGATGGTAGTGGCCATGTGCCCTAACAGCCTCAACATTTGCCTTGCAAAGATCCGCAGGCTCCGCTGCACTACCCCCACAAGGAACACCAAGGTCAGTGCTCTGATGTGGGATGGAAAGGCCTTCGCCTAAGTCGTGTCCAGCAGGGCTTCGATGACGTCCAGCTGAGGTGATGGGCTGAGATGAGATTTCGGGTAGTTGATAATGAACCTCAATGACTTCAGCGTCTGGATGGTCAAACGCAAGGAACATGTCACCCCTACCTAGGTAGTGCTCTTGATCAGTCAATTGTCCAGGTAGGGGAAAACCTGCACTCCCAACCTATGCAAATGTGCCACCACGGCCAGGCACTTAGTAAAAACCCATGGTCCGGAGGCCAGACCAAATGGTAACACCCTGTACTGAAAGTGGAGTTCACTCACCACTAACCTAAGATACTTCCTATGACTTCGGAAGGTCTCGATGTGGGTCTCTTTCAAATTGCGGGAGCATAGCCAGTCCCCTATTTGTAAGAGGGGAATCAGGGTGCCCAGAGAGACCATTTTGAACCTTTCTTTTTTTAAAAATCTGTTCAAGGCCCTCAGATCCAGGATGGGACAGAGACCCCCAGTTTTCTTTTGAATCAGAAAATACCTAGAGTAGAAACCCCATCCCCATTGTCCTGGTGGAACAGGCTCGACGGCCCTGGCTGTTACTAGGGTGAAGGGCTCCACCTAGAGGATCTCCTGACACACTGTTGGCCCCCAAAAGGGGTTCTGAGGAGAATCTGGCAGAATACCCAATAGATTCAGCCTGTATCCCCATCGTATGATGGACAGAACCCACTGGTCTGAGGTGACACCAGTCCATCGATCTGTGAAGAATCGTAGCCGAACACCGACTGGAGGGTCCCACTGCACAGGAACGGGCGGCTGGCTTTTGCTCCCTCCCCTGCAGTCAAAAAATCCATAGCAGGGCTTGGCTGGAGCGCTGGATGGGGCTTTGGAGCTCACTATTGCCTAGAGCGTCCCCGAGAGCTCACCTGCTGCAGGCGGGAGCGAGACACTGGCAGGTAATACTTCTGCTGTTGATAGAAAGAGCACCTTGGGTTGTGCTGCCCCAACCTCCTGGCTGAAGATGATGGGTCAGAAGTACTGGCAGAAAGGTGCTGGAGGATCTCGTGATGGTTTCATGGTAGTCTCGCAACTGAGCCATCGCATCCTTCACCTTATCCCCAAAGAAATTTTCGCCAGTACATGGCAAGTCAGCAAGCCTCTCCTGCACCTCTGGCCGGAGGTCTGGGGCCCAGTGCCAAGCTATCCTGCGGGTGCCAATCTCAGCAGCTGCAACTCTTGCTGCCATCTCAAGCACATTGTAGGTGGAACGCACCTCATGCTTCCCGTACTGAAGGCTCTCTTGTACAACCACCAGCAAAGTCTCTTGCTGCTGTTGTGACAGTCTGTCGCCACCTCCCAAACCTGCTTCCAGAGGTTATGGGAATACTGAGTCATATAGAGATGGTAGGAGGCAATTTGGGCTATCAGCATGGCACCCTGAAAGACCTTCCTGCCCAGCATATCCAGCACCATGTGTTCCCTCCCCAGGGGAGCTGAGGCATGGGTCCGGGAGCACTTGGCCTTCTTTAAGCGCAGACTCAACCACCACTGACTGGTGGGGGAGCTGTTGTTTCTCAAAGCCAATAGTATGCTGGACCAGGTACACCCCAGCTGCCTTCCTATCTACAGGTGGCACCGTGAGGGGGTGTTTCTAAATTCTCAGGGGCAGCTCCTTGATTTTGTGGACTGAGACAGCCACAACCTTCTTCAGAGCATTCACAAACTGAAGACTTATACCACCACAAGACTGACTAAGGCAGAAGCAACAGAGAGGGACCCAGCACAAGAAGAAAAAGACAATTAACCAAAAAATGGAAGTTTTCCAGAAGAAAAGAGCATAAGCTCCAAGACTCCAGCATTTTGTGCCTGGTGTCTTCCTTCGTCATCCACTGGAACACAATGGCTTCCACCATGGCCCGAACAAACCCTGCAAAGGTTAAGTCCTCGGGCAGGGACCTCCATCTTTCCTCTGAGGGAGACTGGTCCAAGGGAAGGCCCTCGGAGTCCTCAGAGGAGGAATCGGAGGTGTCATCACCTCAGGGGTCATAAGAGGCATCGTCCTCACTGAAATCAGCTGGGGTGGCAACTATGACAGCTGAAGACAAAACTCCGATGGACAGGGCCCGGGAGGCTTTGGAATGCTTAATTCATCAATGGGTGCAATATTACCATTATCAGTTATACAAACATGGCAATCGGGCCAGTCATTTTATGACACACTTAATATGACCTAAGGGGCAGAAGGTGTCCATAATGGGTATCAAAGATGGTAGGGGTATACACGAGACTGCCCCCACGGCTATTGCGGCTCGGTTTCTAAGCTACTACAAGTCGCTGTATCGGTCTAAACCTATGGATATGGAAACCGCAAACTCTCCGTTTCATGCAGTTCAGTGGCCTCGCCTAACAACAGACCATATCACTGCGCTAAACAGTCCTATCATGAAATTTGTTCTTTGATTCAAAATTTGAAACTGGGTAAAGTTGCTGGCCAGGACGGCCTCGGCTTTGAATATTATACAATTTTGAGGTTTACCCTTCTATCCCCTTTGCAAAACTACTACACTATGTTAAACACCAATGGTATCTCAGCAGCTTCCAATCAATCTGTCATTGTGGTACTTCCTAAGCCGGGAAAGGATCCCTTTAGAGGTAGGCTCCTATCGGTCAATATCGTTAATTAATGTCGATGTGAAAATCTTAGCGACCGTCTTGGCATCTCTGCTCAATGTTATCTTACCCCAACTTATTCATGAAGACCAAACTGGCTTTGTCAAGGGCCGCCAGGGAGTGCGAAATGTAAGACGTCTCATGGCAGCACTGAGTTATCAGGACGTGGCGGAAGCCCTGATCCTTAGCTTAGATGTCGAAAAGGCCTTTAATTCACTATCTTGGGATTACCTGTTTTGGGCGCTGGAGAGAAATGGCTTTACGGGTGAATATCTCCAATGGTTACAGGTCTTCTATAGTAATCCCAGCGCTACTATCCTGCTTAATGGCACACCCACTGAGGCCTTCCCTCTACACTGCGGGGTTCGACAGGGTTGTCCCTTCTCTCCCCTATTAGTTGTATTAGCTCTGGAACTCTTTGCCATCCGTCTCAGAGGGGAAAAGAATTTCAGCGGGATTAGTGAGGACGGTCACCCCCTTAAGACTGCTCTGTTCGCATTTGACATATTGTTGTTTGTTGGTCGACCATGAAATAGTGTGCCAGTTATCATTGACTTGTTTGACCAATATCAGAAAGTGCTTCTAGGATGGTATTTTTTTTTAACAATGACCTTGCCTTTTGCACACTTTTTACCTTTGTAGATGCACCTTTCGACTTTTTTCTAACTATTTTTCTCATTTTATCAAAGTTTCCCTTTTGAAAGTTTAACACTAGAGCCGTGGATTTACTTACTGTCCCCCTTCCAGTCATTAATTATGGTCTCATATTATGTTTCTTCTTATGTGTTTGCCTATGTAGTATATCCTTAGTTTAGTGTGTTTACCTTGTCATCTTTGTACATACCTATCTTTGTAACTCATCTTACATTTGTGAGTGCCAACCCTGTACACCGTTTTGAACTAGTGTTTTTCACAAGGAATGACGGTATATAAAACACTCAAATAAATAAATAAAATTCAAATTTGATCATATTATGATCACTATTGTCAAGTGGCCCCACCACTGTTACCTCTCTCACCAAATCCTGCACTCCACTGAGTATTAGATCTAAAATTGTTCCCTCTCTCATTGGTTCCTGAACCAATTGCTCCATAAAACTGTCATTTATTCCATCCAGGAACTTTATCTCTCTAGCATGACCTGATACTTCACTTACCCAATCAATATTGGGGTAATTGAAATCTCCCATTATTACTACACTACCAGTTTTGTTAGCTTTAAAGTCTTGGCATTTCACTGTCCGTCTCATCATTTTGACCAGGTGGACAGCAGTATACTACGCATGGCCTACCACAGTAATACCAAGAACATGATCTCACAATCTCTGTCCTTTCAGACACTTG
The DNA here is from genome assembly GCF_901001135.1 of Rhinatrema bivittatum. Taxonomy (NCBI): domain Eukaryota; kingdom Metazoa; phylum Chordata; class Amphibia; order Gymnophiona; family Rhinatrematidae; genus Rhinatrema; species Rhinatrema bivittatum. The sequence goes on along the minus strand of NW_021821134.1, from coordinate 88,241 downwards.
TTCCTTATATAGATTACAAAACTAACATTACAATAGTAGGATCTTGCTTCTCAAAACTGATACTTTCCCACTATATCAACCCAGGTAGCACACCTTGAAGAGTAGCAGCACTAGGATAACATAAAGCATGCTTTTGCTTTTTTTTTTGTTTGGTTTTTTTTTTACTTACCTTACGGAATCAAAGGTATTGGCTTCCCAAATATCTGTTCCCAGCATGTCAAGGGAATTATCTTGGTTGCCATTCTGAAAAAGAGAACAAAAAAATTATGAATCTTTAAAGTGTACACAGACCTAAAATTACATACTACTGAAGATTTGTAAAAATAGTCTAGAAAAATCATGCAGATGCTACACCCTGTGCTGAACTTGATTTCAGAGCATTTAAAGAGTTGGTTTTGCAGGTTAAAAATGTTAACGATGCTAAAAAAAAAAAAAAAAAAGCACTTTCTTACTACTGACACTTGGATGTTCAGTAGGACTTACAGCTTATTCTAAAATAGTTTTATAAAGGGACCAGTAAAAAAGAAAAAAAATCTGTTGGCAAAGAGTGTGTGAAATGGCCCCGAGGGGAAGGAAAAAGTGCCAAGAAGACTTAAAAAGTGAAGCCCAGCAGGTATGGACTGTGAAGCCCATTCAGTATGTCCACCTTACTGCCTCATGCAATGACAGAGACTCCAGGTGAACATTAACCTATGCCAGGATAATAATTAAACATCTCGTAAATCACAGTAAAAGAATCAAACCACAAGATTATAAAAAGGCATAATAAAACAATTTAAAATAAAGTAAAACCATCATGGAACACAGTACTAAACCTTAAAATTTCTTATAAAAAAAAACCAAAACAGAAAAAATTGGTCAAATTCATAAAAATCTACTTAGCCAGGTTGTAATAAACCTTCTAAAATTCAAGTGACTGTCAGTCTCTGGTAAAAAAAAAATTTTCTGTAAGCATGAACACACACATGGTATGGCCCTACCCTTTGTTGCTGTTAGTATCATTAAAGACAACGAGGGCACTTCTAAAAACCACGTCGTTCGCAGAGCATAAGCAGCAAGAAGAGGCACAGGGTTAATTTATCCTTCAAATAAGATGAGTCTGCTCCCTTGAGAACCTTACACACTAATCACAATATCCTAAACAGGGTGCGCTGAACCGGCAGCCGGTGTATCTCTTCTAGTATTGACGGAATCCTTTCAAAATATCTTGTGCCGGTTATTAGACAGGCAGCAGCATTCTGTACTAACTGTAACCTGCTTTGTGATGTTTGTTTGTTTTTTTGTGGTGAGCCACTATATAGAGAGTTGCAATAGTCCAGCCTGCAAGTGGTTAAAGCATGCACGCCTGTAACAGAGGTCAACTATTAAAAAAAAAAAAAAAAAGAGCCATAAATGTTACAACTGCCCTAACTAATAAAAAGCTCCGTTTCCATGACAGTGATATCTGTATCTGAGATAAAACCAAATCTAAGCTGCATACTTGTAGTTGATTGAGCAGCAGGAGTCATTGCTACTTACTATTATTTATCACTAAAGAGAGCGCTACTTAATGTATGCAGCACTATACAAAAACATATCAGAGAAAAGTCCCTTCTCAGAAGAGCTTACAATCTAATCAAAGTATGTAAGGAGAGAGCGGAGTCACAGATGACATCAAGGTTAATTGTTATGTTAATCTGTCTTATTATTTTTTTATGATATTGAATTTATTTGTATTTTATTGTGCACATTATGTTGTATTACCTTATTATGTATGTTAAGTTTAACTCACCGAGTACCTTGGATTGTGCAGGATATAAATCTACTAAATAAATAACTAAAATAAGAGAGAAAAAAAACACAGGGCAATGTGCCATCAATGGCACAGCATGAGCAGACAAATTGATTGAGGTTGCACATTAAAATAGTAAACAACAAATTCTATTGTTTGTGGCACAATTTTGATAACACCAGAGGAGGGGGGTCGGTGTGTTTATGATTATACAAAAGGCTAGGACAACCTGGACGGTTCCCACTTCAAATATTATATGAAACCACCACCTTTGTTTCCTATTCTCCAGGTTTGCACTGCATGCAGCGTGGCTCTTTTAGGTTTCCATTCCAGTTTGTGTCTCCATATTTGTAATTTATGGCCTTTCTGTATTTGGTGAAGGTCAGTTCTGTGTGTGTGTGAGACCGAGGTGAGGTATTTAACTAGCATTCGGGCCGATACAGTGCGATTCGGTGGAGCGAAATGTTAGCCCGGGTTTGGAGGCGCGTTTTTCAACGCGCTAGCTTTACCCCCCGAAACTAATAGCGCCCTCAACATGCAAATGCATGTTGATGGCCCTATTAGTTATTCCCGCGCGATACAGAAAGTAAAATGTGCAGCCAAGCCGCACATTTTACTTTCAGAAATTAACGCCTACCCAAAGGCAGGTGTTAAGTTCAGCCGGCACTGGGAAAGTGAACAGAAAAGCTTTTCTGTACACCCTCCGACTTAATATCATAGCGATATTAAGTCGGAGGCCCCAAAAGTAAAAAAAAATTTAAAATTTAAAAAAAAAATTTTTTTTAATCTGCCCACGACCCGCGGGTCGGAAGGCGGACGCTCAATTTAGCCAGCGTCCATTTTCCGAACCCATGGCTGTCAGCTGGCTTGAGAACAGACGCAGGAAAAATTGAACGTCGGCTGTCAAACCCGCTGACGGCCGCCGCTCCTGTCAAAAAGGAGGCACTTGGGACGCGCTAGTGTCCCTAGTGCCTCTTTTTACCGCCGGCCCCCATTTGTATCTTCTTCCCCCCCTGAATCGCGCACACGGGAGAGTGGCCTGGGCGCTCGCCCGCTCTCCCCCGACCTTTACTGAATCGGCCTGTCAGCTAGTAAAATAAATCTCTTTATTTGTTGTGTTTTCTCACTAGGACATGCATTGGTGGTAAACTGATGTCTATAAGTAGGGCTACTGTGCTTGGTAATAGAGGACGTTTGTGTTGCTGTTACTGAGATAACACCATATCTTTTTTTGTATGATGAGTTGTACAGGGAATGTTCTAGTTCTGCTTTATACCCATTGCCGAGGGTCGGCATCCTGTGTACATTTAGCCTTGTGACTGTCACGTGTTCAGTGTGTCACGCATGTGAGAACCATCTATCAGGTGTGTCCCGACAGAAAAAAGGTTGAGAACAACTGCTATACAGTAAACCCCTGAAACTACCAAATAGGACTCATCTGAAGCTCAGAATCCTAGAATAGAGAAAGACCTGCCATGGACTGCATTTTTCAAGTTTCCAGTTACCAACTGGGAGTTATGGGACTGGGTGGGGCCAATCCAGCAATCCCAGTAGGCTCACAGGTAAAATAATTTAGAGAGAATTGGAGTTAGAAGAGGAAACCAGGAGAGAGCAGTCACCACTTCCTGAACTTAAGAAAACAGAGGAAGCTGTAAAAACCCGGGAGGATGGAGCTCCTATAGAAACCTTAGAAGCCATGCCAGACCTCAGCATGGAAATTAATTAAAGAGGGTACGTGGCTACCCACGCGCAGGCTGTGTTCCAGGAGGAAGACCGAAACCAGACCATGGAGCCTTCACATTTCCACTGTTTCAGGTACCCACCTAGATTGTAAGATCTTTGGGACAGGGATTTACTGTACCTTAATACTAACAATGCCGTCAATCGACCTGAGCATCGTTTGGCTAAAAACCTAATCCCCTTCCAAATAAATTCCAAAAATTGTAGGAACAGCCCCATGAAGGGAATACCAGCCATCTTGCAACAGCATCTACTGCCTGGATAAAAGCGCCCTTATTACCGGTTCCACAGGGAACTGCCGTCCACGCTTCGATAGGAGATGAAAGGGAGATTTCCCCAGATAGCAATGCGTAAAAGGCTCATAAAGGCAAATTCAGCTGGAAGCCCAGAAGAAGCAGGAGACAACTGCAAAGCCAAAAAAGTACCAAACCAAAAACATCCAAAATACAAATCAAAACAAGAGAGACACTTATTTTCAAGATAAAATAATCTCTTATTAAGCTTTTTCTATCTGACTCCAGCAGGCAGATGCTATGAGATTGTCTCCTGGTAGCCATGAGGATGCTGTCGCTACAGAAGCCTTGCTCATTCCCTTATCACCGTTCTCTTTTGAGATCATATTGATTTTTGTATTTCTCACTAAACACAACAGCAGTATCTTGGATCCAAGTCAGTTTGTAGCAGTAAATCATTTTAGCTGAGATACTGATTGTTACTGGGCTCAGGCTCTTATAATTTACGCAGGGCTGCCAGTCAGAAAAGGCTCATACACACACATTAACCTTTACAATTAACAATACACTTCCATACATTCATGACACTGCAAGTAATAATGTGCAATAAATCAGTGTTGGACTACTGCTATTCTACTACACTAATTAAACACTACAGCATGACAAGAGAAAGACAGATGTGCAATGAAAAGCACATTACATCCACCAAACCATTGCACCAATCCACAGAGCATATCAAACCAAGGTCAAGGTGCACTGGACTGCAGAGCCCTATGACTTCTATTTATTTTACCAATGGATGTTCTAATATCACTCCTATTGCAAACCATATTCGCTCTTCTCGTCTCTCCATCACCAACACAGAATAGTTAAGTATCAAAATCCAGCACTTACCATTCATGGCCCATAAATTCTCAGGAATTTCATTTAAGATTAGAGAAAACGTATATTTGGTATTCAAATATTCACAGTAACCTAATAAAAGCAAGATATTTGTGAGTGTCTGTTTCACATCCCATCCCCACCCTGCCCCCCCAGTGGATATAAACTATAGAGCAGTAGAGTTATTTCCTTAAGTTTATGAATCACATTTCCTCCAAAATTACCCAAAGCAATATAAACATAGAATAATACAATCAAGCACATAAGCATACATACATTAAAAACAAAACTTACAATTACAAATGAAATACTATCAAATATTCACAATTCTTGCTGACCCAAAAACAACTTCCCTCCAATATATAAGTACAATCCATTCAATTAATGCACTCCTTGCCACTCTTCAACTAAAAGCACTACACAACCTCCATGCTTTTACTTTTTTTCTGGAATAGTAATGTCAGAATCCAGCTGCCTTCCCAGACTCCTCGGCAGTGGATGTTCACCGTACGGCAGGGAGCCCCCATTGGACAGTGACGCATGTGATACTAGGACCCGGAGAAGAAACGCTTAGGGCGTGCGTGCTCATCAGTGCACACGATTTGGCACACGTTGGCAGGAGAGTCGGGTACTCACCCCGATGATGATGTCACCTGCTCAAGACTTCATAGCCTGCCTGGACTTAGATTTGTTGCCTCAGCAAGGAGGTCTACTGGTTCCTGCACCTTCTGGTTTCAGTCTTCTGTCTTGCTCAAGCCCTTCAGCATGGTTTCTGCCTTCAGATTCTGCCTGGTTCCATCTTGTCAGCCTTCAGCTTTGCGTCAATCTTCGCCTGTGGCTCTTCTGCAGTCTTCAGCCTTGTTTCAAGCCGTTAGCCTTGCCTCATGACATCAGCCTTATCTCAAGCATTCAGTCTTGTTTTTGCCTGGCTTCAACCACAGCCATGTCTTTGAATAGACTTTTGTACTTAGTCATGGTGTGGCCCGTGCCAACACTCGCTCATCCGCTGCTGGCATGGGTCTCAGGACTATCTACAAGGCTGCATTACAGCAAGAGGGGTTCACACATAAGCAGTTCCTTACAAGTAAATCATCTTTGATAAGCCTTATCTCCAGAGGAAGACTATTCCAAACCTTTGGCACCACCAACAAAAATAAGAATCGCTTTGATTGTTTCCATCCCTCCTCATACACATCTGAAACACAACGAGGTCCATATTCTGTAGGGCAGTTAGTGGACAAGTTATCCGGCTAAGGTTAGCAGACTAACTTGTCTCCTATATTCAGCAGGATAAACAAATAAACAAATCTGGGTAGTAGCAATAATGGATTTGGTATTCACAAATGGAGATGGTATCTCTACTGTCCGGGTAAGTGCCCACCTGTGCACCAGTGATCATCAGACAATGTGATTTGATATAACAGCCAAATTGAAGAAAATTCACTTGAAGATCAGAGTCCTGGATTTCAAAAATATGAACTTTGGTAAAATGGGGCTATTCCTTGAAAAGGCTGGGAGAAGATGGGCAAAGTAGAACAGTGCACCAAACTTAAAGGAGCTGTAACAGGAACAAATCTTTATGAGGGAAAAGAGAGGTAGGTGCCCATCTGAGCGCCAGTGATCATTAGACAGTATGGTTTGATATAGCAGCTAAGACGAAAAGAATTCACACAAAGATCAAAATCATGGATTTCAGAAGTGGAAACTATGTTAAAATGGGGAAATGCCTTGAGGAGGAGCTAGAAGGCTGTGAGGAGATAAGAGAAGTGGAACAGTGGGATAAATTAAAGAGAGAGAGATAACAAAGGCAAAACATCTTTATGTAAGAAAAGTGAAGAAAAGAAGCAGAAAAGAAAACAGATCAAGTTCTCTATTGAAAAAAAAGACAAAAAGATCAGCTTTCAAAAAGTACAAAGGAACTCAAAGAGAGGTTCACAAGGAAGAATATCTGGTGAAGCTGAAAGAGACAAAAAAAACCCCCCACCCAGGTAGCAAAAGCTCGAGTGGAAGAAATGATCGCCAAAGATGTAAAGTAAGATGTATCAAAGAAAGGAGGAAGGCCAGAGGTGTATTGAAAAACTGAAAAGAGACAAGAGTCATAGTGTGGAGAAAAATGAGGAAAAAGCAGAAATATTAAACACTTTATTCCGATGTTCACTAAAGAAGACCTTGAGGAAGGACCAATGCTGGTTGGTACCAGCATGGATGCAGGTGGGGTAGGTGCTATTCCATTTACAGAAGAGAGGGTTGGGAGGGCCTAGCAAAACTAGAAGTGGCAAGGCCATGGGGATGGATGAAATACATCAGGATACTGAAGGAGTTCAGAGAGTTGCTGGTGGGTCTGATGAAAGACTTGTTCAATAGATCCTTGGAAACGAGAGTGGTGCTGCAGGTTTGGAGAAGGGCCATGGCAGTCCTGCTTCACAGAAGTGGTAGCAGGGAAGAGCCTGGAAACTACAGCCCATTCGGTGGTGGGAAAACTAATGGAGATATTTCTAAAAAAATAAAAAATAAAAGATAGGGGCTGCATGATCTGAGACAACATGGTTTTACCAGAGGAAGATCTTGTCAGACAAATCTGATAGATTTTTGATTGGGTGACTAGAGCAGTGGTTCCCAACCTTTTTCCCATCGTGACACACCTGACAGACCACGTTCACATGTGTGACACACTGCTCATTACAATTCACGACAGAAATAAAAAATAAAGGTCCAGTATTATTTTTATTGTTAAGAATGACACAAGGAAAAGATACATATTCTGTCTGAACAGAAACTGCATAAACAGTAAACATCCCACACCAAATCAGCACCAATTTCTAGCACTTAACAGTAACCATCTTACCTAAGAAAAGGCAACACTGAAAATATTATACCAGGCCTTAAGACACCAATACATCTCCTATTAGGAAAATGGACCAGCTCAGGATGCTGTAGAGCCCTACACATACTACTCGCCAGCAGAGAACCTCACCTGAATCACATGGCTGACCATCACCTAACAAAGAATAAAGAGACTAAAACGCATAACTAGAAGCATGCAGAAAAAACTGAACTGGAAACCGCAACAAGCCAGAGTCTCTATATGCAGTGCAATAAACGAAAAAAAGAAACATCACCCATCCTTATAAAACAAATCAAGAAATATAAAATCAGAAGCAGTAAAACCATACTAACAAAAAGAACAGATTATTTCAAAACAGCAGAAGAATGGAAAATCCAATAATTAAAAACTTATATAAAAAATTTCTAGATACCAATAAAATATTTCAAAATAGCAGACACGAAGACCCAGTAATAAAAAATAATAAGGATACAAACAATTTTTTGCTCTGCGTACCTGGGAACGTTTGATATCCAGGTGCCCTGAGATTGTTTTGAATTAGCAGGAGGAGGGATGGTTTGCTTGCAACTTTCTCCTCTCTCTCTCTCTCACTGGTTCTCAATCGCTCACATATACCCGTGCTTTTTTTCTCTCACTTATATAGGCTCTTAATTACACATTTACACATATGCTGTCTATCCTTTCAGGCTTACACATACAGGCTTTCAATCGCACACATACATGCTGTCTTTTTCTCTCACACACAGACTCTCATTCACATGCTTACAAACATGCTCTCTCTTTCTCTCATTTACACACAGGCTCTCAATCACGTAAGAACATAAGAAATTGCCATGCTGGGTCAGACCAAGGGTCCATCAAGCCCAGCATCCTATTTCCAACAGAGGCCAAAACCAGGCCACAAGAACCTGGCAATTACCCAAACACTAAGAAGAACCCATGCTTCTGATGCAATTAATAGCAGTGGCTATTCCCTAAGTAAAATTGATTAATAGCCATTAATGGACTTCTCCTCCAAGAACTTATCCAAACCTTTTTTGAACCCAGCTACAGTACCTGCACTAACCTCATCCTCTGGCAACAAATTCCAGAGCTTTATTGTGCGCTGAGTGAAAAAGAATTTTCTCCGATTAGTCTTAAATATGCTACTTGCTAACTTCATGGACTGCCCCCTAGTCCTTCTATTATTCGAAAGTGTAAATAACCGAGTCACATCAACTCGTTCAAGACCTCTCATGATCTTAAAGACCTCTATCATATCCCCCCTCAGCCGTCTCGTCTCCAAGCTGAACAGCCCTAACCTCTTCAGCCTTTCCTCATAGGGGAGCTGTTCTATCCCCTTTATCATTTTGGTTGCCCTTCTCTGTACCTTCTCCATCGCAACTATATCTTTTTTGAGATGCGGCGACCAGAATTGTACACAGTATTCAAGGTGTGGTCTCACCATGGAGCGATACAGAGGCATTATGACATTTTCCGTTCTATTAACCATTCCCTTCCTAATAATTCCCAACATTCTATTTGCTTTTTTGACTGCTGCAGCACACTGAGCCGACGATTTTAAAGTATTATCTACTATGATGCCTAGATCTTTTTCATGGGTGGTAGCTCCTAATATGGAACCTAACATACTCTCTTTCACATGAGAAAGAGCATGTGTGTCTGTGTGTGATTGAGAGCTGGTTTAGGTGAGGGAGCATGTGAGTATGTGATTGAGAGCCTGTGTTTAAATGAGAGAGAGAGACCATGTGTGTCTGTGTGTGATTGAGAGCTGGTTTAGGTGAGGGAGCATGTGAGTATGTGATTGAGAGCCTGTGTGTAAATGAGAGAAAGAGAGAGAGCATGTTTGTAAGCATGTGAATGAGACTCTGTGTATGAGAGAAAAAGACAGCATGTATGTGTGTGATTGAAAGCCTGTGTGTGTGTAAGCCTGAAAAGATAGACAGCATATGTGTAAATGTGTAATTAAGAGCCTATATAAGTGAGAGAAAAAAAGCACATGTGAGCGATTGAGAACCAGTGTGAGAGAGAGAGAAAGAGAGGAGAAAGTTGCAAGCAAACCATCCCTCCTCCTGCTAATTCAAAACAATCTCAGGGCACCTGGATATCAAACGTTCCCAGGTATGCAGATCAAAAAATTGTTTGTATCATTATTTTTTATTACTGGGTCTTTGTGTCTGCTATTTTGAAATATTTTATTGGTATCTAGAAATTTTTTATATAAGTTTTTAATTTTTGGATATTTCATTCATCTGCTGTTTTGAAATAATCTGTTCTTTTTGTTAGTATGGTTTTACTGCTTCTGATTTTATATTTCTTGATTTGTTTTATAAGGATGGGTGATGTTTCTTTTTTTTGTTTATTGCACTGCATACAGAGACTCTGGCTTGTTGCGGTTTCCAATTCAGTTTTTGTCACATACATGCTCTCACTCACACACACATACACAGGATCTCAAACACACATGCTTGCTCATTCACTCACTCTCCCCCCTCCCCCGAACTAGCGGCAGCAGCAGCCTCCTCCACTTCTAACCCTAAAGGCGGCAGCAACCTACTTCATTTTCAGCCCTCGCGGAGAAAGGAGTCCCATCGGCCGCAGGGGTTGACGACGTTCTTTGTTTTTCTCCAAGCCGCGTGGCTCAATCCTCAGGCCGCGCCTCTTCTTTTCTTCGGGCCGATGCCGAGCGCACTAGCATGGTCTCTTCTTCCCGCGCACGCACCCGCTGCTCACCCCTTCCTCTTCCGGGCCGCGGGAAGAAGAGACCATGCCGGTGCCGCTGACTCCAGCTGTCCTGCCGCGTTCCGCCCGGGCGGAGGACCTATTTCACTTGGGTAGGGGGAGCAGCTGGGTCAGCAGGGGAACAGGAAGTGTGGCGGCATACCTGCATGTTCTTGGCGACACACTGGTTGAGAACCACTGGACTAGAGAATTAGATCAAGAAATGAGATGTGATCTAAGAAAACTTGATTTGATGCCAAGAAGTACAGAGTCATACATTTGGGGTGCAAAAATCCAAAGCAGCTGTATGTACTGCGAGGGGCAAAAGTCTGATATACACGGACCAGGAGAGAGTCCTCAGGGTGATAGTGTCCAATGATCTGAAGGTGGCGAAGCAACGTGATACGGTGTTGACTAAGGCCAGAGGGATGTTACATAGAGGCAAAACCAGTAGGGAAAAGGAGGCAATAATGCCTCTGTACAGGTCATTGGGGAGGCCTCACCTGGAATACTGTGTTCATTTCTGGAGACCGTATCTCAAAAAGGACAGAGACAGGATGGAGGTGGTCCAGGAGAAAAGCGATGAAAATGGTGAGGGATCTACACTGAAAGCCATATGAGATGATACTGAAAGCTCTAAACATGTATACCCTGGCAAAGAGAAGAGATGGGGAGATATGATACAGACTTTAAATGCCTGAAAGGTATTGATGTTGCACTTGACTCAAAATCTTTTCTGATGGAAAAGAAGCTGTAGAACTAAGGGGTCATGATATGAAACTCCAAGGGGAAGACTCCGAAAATATTTCTTCACAGAAAGGGTGGTAAATATATGGAATGTCCTCCCAGAAAAGGTGGTGAAGACAAGAACAATCTACACATCAAGGGAGATGCAAAAAATGAATACAGTCCATACATGAACAAATTTGTAATGAAATATATTTCAAATTTTAATATTTTAGTTCACTTAATACGGCAACTCCATTGCTCATCTGTCATAAACACAGATAGTTTTCAACCGGGTCCCCGGTTCATGTATGGACTGTATTCATTTTTTTGCATCTCCCTTGATGTGTGGATGATTTTTATGGAGTGCAATTTTCCTTCTCCGTTTTCTGTGTTTTGAAGACAAGAACAATGACAGAATTCAAAAGGGTCTGGAGTAAGCACAGAGGATCCCTCATGGCTCTAGCCAATGGAAATGAAGAAAACTGTGGTAACTTTTGCTGTAACATTTCTGCATGAAGGTAACCTGCTCGGAGTGGCAGTTACAACCCTAAACAACTTGCTGGACAGACTGGATGAACCAGTTAGGTCTTTATCGGCTGTCATTTACTATGCTACTATGTTACTGTGGAAACCAAGACAGGGCACCCCAAAGGCTTTCTCCAGGCTTTAGAAGGATTGACAATGGAAAAGTAATATGAAAAATGAAAATAAACTGAGAAGAAAGGAATAGAGAAAATAACTTTAAAGGAGGAAGGGGGTAAAGAAAGTTATTTTAACATCTTTCTGGCTACGGCTGCCAGAAGTACTGGATTGTGAGGGCTCACTCACACGTGTGGAAAGGGGCCCAAAAGGTCCTGCTACCAGCCCTGCATGACCACTTTGTGAACACTACCATTTAAATGATAAAATTCACGTACCAATACAGAATTCTAGTTTGGCCTTACTTGGAATATTTGCCATTGAAACTCTGAAAAAGAGAGGACGTTTACTGTATCATTAAGAACTAACTAATCTGCAGGTCTATCCAGTACCGAGCGGTAGGAAGAGCTGCGTTAGTGCCCGGCGCACCCGCGGTTGCCGCACGCACAGTGCAGCTCACCTACCGCTCGATCCTGAACTATAATTTCATGCAAATGTAAACCGCGTCTAAGAAGGGTCTGTGAAGCGTTAGGCCCACGCAACCCATTTTACTGGATAGAGCGCCTATACAGTATCCTGGGTGCGCGGGCCTAACGCTTCACGCCACGCTGGTATCTGTCATTTCAAATGTCATTTGAAATGACAGATACCAGGAAGTCGGGACTGGCCAGTCCCCCCTCCCCTCCTCCCGAAGCAGGGCGCGAAAAGCAGCCTTGCTCCGGGAGGAGGGAAGAAGGGGCTGGCAGAATGAAGCGGCGAAGCGACTTACTTTTTGCACCCCCCTCCGGACATCGGACGACCTCTCCTGCCTCCAGCTGCTCGCGAAGATGGACGCCTGCAAAAAGTAAGTCGCTTCCCCGCTTCACACTGTCAGTGTCTCTTCTTCCCTCCTCCCGAAGCAGGGCGCGAAAAGCAGCCTTACTCCGGGAGGAGGGAAGAAGAGACACTGACAGTGTGAAGCGGCGAAGCGACTTACTTTTTGCTTTTACGTGTTTTTCGCTTTTTTTTTTTTTTTTTTGCTTCGGGAGGAGGGGAGAGGACTGGGGCTGCCCCGGAGACCGGCACCCATGATCGCGGCCGGGGCAGGTGAGCGGGGGCTGGGGGAAAGCTTGCCGCCTACCCTTACCCCTGCCTCTACCGCAAGGGTAAGGGTAGGCGGTAAGTTAGCAGGTTAAACGCGCGACAAAACTGCAGGGAAAGATAGCGATAGTCGGGGCGCGGGTTACGGGATGCTAGGGAATAGCTAATTCGCTCGTTTGCATGCAATATACATGCCGCGTGAGGAAGGGGTTGCCCGGGGATTTTAGGACACGGTAGGAGTAGGTTAAAGGGGATTCGGGATCGCAGGAAGGGCTAACGCGGCCGGAAAGTGAGTAGAATGCGGGTTAGGAGCGGGGTAAACGCGGCCGCACTTTACTGGATAGACCTGCTGGAAAGGAAACAGCAGAAGCAACACGATCACATGGCAGGGCCGTGCTTCTTACGTGATGGTGTTTGCAGTTGCGTACAGATCAAAAACGTTCAGTGCCAAGAGAGAAATCTAAGAGGAGAGGGGAAGGGGTGGAGGGGAGGAGCACTATAACAGGGGTTCCCCAAGCCTGTGCTCGAGACCCCACTGCCACTCAAGTTTTGGGATACCCGTAATGAATACACACGAGAAATATGTACTTAGACTAGAGAGCCAGTATAAACAAAATTATATCTCCTGCATATTCACTGTGGGTATCCTGAAATCCCAGCCGGCTCTGGGATCATGAAGTCAGGTTTAGGCAATCACTGCACAAGAACAAAGAGCAGATTTAAGATCTGAGCAGGTGGCATTCCCTCTGAATATCCTCTTTGCATTTCAAGGATAAAATGATTTTTTTGTTTCTACCCTCATGTCAGAACTTGCCCTGCTTAGTTTCCTGACCATAAAAACACACTGAAACGTTTAGCTATTTAGGATATATTTTTCCATGCAGTAACAGTTTAAAAAATACAACACACTAGTAGTGCTCAAGTTGCAGCAGGTACAGGAATAAAGCTGCAGAAAGAATACAGTTTTAGTGAATATGCAATGAGATGGATTAGCATGCCCTGCCTCCATTGTATGCTAACCTTATCTTATGCATATTCACTGTGAGTATCCAGAAAACAGAACTGCTTGTGGCTCATGAGGAGCGTAGGTGGCCACCCTAGATGTAAGCCACAGGCCTTGCTGTAGCAGTTGTATACTACCCATTGTGGCTGTCACCACTAAACCCTGTATTTACGATGGCACATATTTTGTATGATAGAATCTGTAAAACAGTACATATCCTGCTTTCAAATCTATTTCCGAGAGTCTGCAACCTTTCTATAAAAATATTTTTGTATACATATAAACAATCACAATCTGACTGCAACCCCTGGATTGGTATATCCCAGATGATCAACAAGCCATATCACAAATGTAGTATTTACTCCTCATATCCCTATATCATTATAAGATCAGAGTGGTCAGGCATCCCTGAGCAGAGTGAAAGATAACTTTCAAGACCCTTAGCATTGCAAGACACTTAAGTCCCAGTTCATAGTTCTTGTATTTAGCAGTGATTACAACAGCACTGATGAGTGTCAAATTCACAAGGCCAGGGCTTCCCAAATATTTAGCCAATATGACCCCATTTTCACATTTGAAAATTCTTATGACCCCCGAAAACAACCACAACAAATTAATAAGGATGCAGTCCCCCCTCCAATGGTCGCTCCACCCTCCCTGCACTCCAGCTGATTCTGCCTCTCAACCTCCACCCTCACCAGTCGATCCATTCTCTTAATCTCCAGCCCTTCCTGAGGGCTTTAACCTCCTCTCCTCCAGCAGAACCCCTTTTTCAACCTCAGCCCCTCTTCTTCCCAGCTTCTTTCACCTCCCCAGCCTATCCCCTCTCACCCTCTCCAGCCATTTTTATATCCCCCTAGCTGCTTCCCTCTCGCCCCCAAGTCCTTTTTAACCACCTACTGACCCCTCTTGTCATCCCCTCACTCTTTCCCTATCTTCCATTCCCTCCTCATCCCATCCTCTCTCTCATCTCCCATCCTCTCTCTCAAATCTCCCAGACTCATTTCCAGTCCTTCTCTCATCCCCAACTCCTCTTCCCCGATTAATCTTCTGATTCCCTCTTCTCTCAACCTCCATCGCTAATCCCTCTCCAGCTGACTGAACCCTCAAAACCTTCCTGCATCTGATCCATCCCTTCAAGCAGCTCCTTCTCCAAACAGCCTCCCTGCCAGGATCAACAGCAACATTTTCCTTTGGCCCCGGGCCACAGTTGGATGACAACTGATGGAAAAAGAGGGCAGGCAGCTGAAAGGGGTAACATTTTTCTTTTGGGTAAGTTCAGTGGTTGTGCTATGTGGAAAGAGAGGAGCAGAGGCAGTCTCTACTGGCCTATGCACACTCAGACCTCCCTTATGGCTGCTCCCAAGCCCAATGGTGATCTGCAGGTAGCAGCAACATTAGTAATGAAAATCAGCACAAGGCCTGAGCCAGTGCAAGTTTACAGGCTCTGATCCCTCCTCGAGCAGGCCTTTCCCATTACCATGGAAACTCATGGGAGGGTGGGATCACTACAGGGCCTGTTAGTTTGTGCTGGCTCACAGGCCTCATGCTAACTTCCACTATTAATGTTGCTGGCACCTGAAGAACACTGCTGTTTGAAGAACCTGTGACCCCCAGCTGAAGGTTTTGTGACCCCATTTGGGGTCCCGACCCATAGTTTGGGAAGCCCTGCACTAGGCGTTAAAAATCACTCTAGAAGCTGACTTGGTTTCCAGCATTACTTTTACTGAGATGTTATGAAATGGTGAAAATAGTCTTTACAGCTGTATAGTTCACTTACTGATGCTACAAGTGGTTCGAAATAAGATTTTCACTAAAATTTAAGATGGTAAAGCTAATTTTCCCTTCTTCTCTTACCCATAGTTTAGGGGAAGTTGGCAAACAGAATATTTAGTGCAAATTAGATTGATGTATCTCTCCATGTAGTCATGTACTCTTCATAGTATCAGATTGATACTGGCTGTACTCCTCTTCTCCCACGATCTTCAGTAGATAATTAGGGGCCCTGTTATGGTCATCCCAACTCCTTTCTCCCCTTGTTCTTCCTTCTCCTCTGGATGACTGAAAGTCATCCCTTTCCACAGATCCCAATGATCTCAGATTCTTTTCTCTTCGGTAAAGGGAACCTCTCCCATGGTTGATAAAGCAGAGAAAAGAAGTAAAAAAAGTCCCTAGTTAAAGAGTACTAGGAATTTAAATAAATCAGTACAAAACTATAAACAGGGATAGGGAGGATGGAAAGAAACAATCCCTTTCCAAACTAAAAGTCTCATGGAGGTATCAACAGAAAATTCAGGGGACAGCCATGGTATGCTGCTGCTGTAAAGGGAAACAGAAAATCCACAACACAGAATGGTGGTCAGAGTATTTATAATCAGAGGAGTTCACCATCGGGCGGATTTTAAAAGCCCTGCTCGCGTAAATCCGCCCGGATTTACGCGAGCAGGGCCTTGCGCGCCTATTTTCCATAGGCCACCGGTGCGCGCAGAGCCCCGGGACGCGCGTAGGTCCCGGGGTTTTTCGAAGGGGGCGTGTCGGGGGCGGGACCGATGATGTGGCATTTCGGGGGTGGGGTGCAGTGTTTCGGGGGCGGGACCGGGGGCGTGGTTTCGGCCCGGGGCGTTTCAGGGGCGTGGCCACGCCTTCCGGAACCGCCCCCGGGTCGAGTCTCGGCACGCCAGCAGCCCGCTGGCGCGCGTGGATTTACGCCTCCTCTGGGAGGCGTAAAATCAGTGGATAAAGGTAGGGGGGGGGGTTTAGATAGGGCCGGGGGGGCGGGTTAGGTAGGGGAAGGGAGGGGAAGGTGAGGGGAGGGCAAAGAAAGTTCCCTCCGAGGCCGCTCCGATTTTGGAGCGGCCTCGGAGGGAACGGTGACAGGCTGTGCGGCTCGGCGCGCGCCAGCTGCCCAAAATCGGCAGCCTTGCGCGCGCCGATCCAGGATTTAGAGATACACGCAGCTACGCGCCATATCTTATAAAATCCAGCGTACTTTTGTTCGCGCCTGGTGCGCAAACAAAAGTACGCGAACGCGCTTTTTTTAAAAATCTACCCCCATGTGCGGTCTCCCATGGGGGAGCTACCTATCCACATGTTACTATGCTTCCTCTCTATACAAATGGGCTAATCTGTATGGTTCCTGGTAGAGATCTAACACGGTCTCCACATGACCAGTTTACAAAAAATGGCAAATTCTTGGAAAAAAATGCAAAGTTAATGACATGATCTTCAGAAATTTTAAGAAAAACCACTAATACAAATAAATAAAAGGCCAGCTTGATGGCTTCACCTTAAGAATGGCTGGGGCAGAGCTAGTCAGGTTTCTTTTTGGGGTTTTTTAAACAGCTATGTTCCAGAGTTAGAGCGAGATCAGAGCTGGAATCAGAACAGAGCAGGGCTCCAGAGCTTGGAGCACTGGTTGAAGTCTGGAGATGCTTCACGCCTCTTTTTAAGAAGTCACCAAGTGCTTGGCATGCCTATGTTAAGGTGTACCAGGCTGAACTTGGATCTGAACCAAATAAAATTCTGTGCTACAAAATGGAATTCAAGATTGCCCAGGATTGGAAAGTGGTCCTGCAAGCAGAACAACTGAAAATTTCAACTGCAAAATTTAAGGATCCAGCATAAACACTACTGCTGAAGATAAGATGCTTCTAGAGGAAGTGTGTGACATACTCAAACCATTCCAAGAAGCTATCACAACTCTGTCTGGTGCAAAGTATCCAACTGCATCTCTCATTGTCCTTAGTGTAGTAGGAATTCACAAAGGGGTAGATTTTCAAAGGGATACGCGCGTAACCCCCGAAAACCTATCCCAACCCCCCCCCCCCCCCGCGCGCGCCGAGCCTATTTTGCATAGGCTTGGCGGTGGGCGCAAGCCCCGGGACGCGAGTAAGTCCCGGGGCTTGCATGGAGGGGCGTGCCGGGGGCGTGTCGGGAGCAACGTGGCATTTCGGGGGTGTGTCCAGGGGGCGTGGTTCCGGTCTGGGGGCGTGACAGCGGCCCCTGGACCAGCCCCTGGACCGAAACATGGAGCAGGGCAGCCGGCCCGGTGCGCGCAAAGTTACGCCTGCTTCGAGCAGGCGTAACTTTCGTGATAGAGGTAGGGGGGGAGGTTTAGATAGGGCCGGGGGGTGGGTTAGGTAGGGGAAGGGAGGAGAAGGTGGGGGGAAGGCGAAGGAAAATTCCCTCCGAGGCCGCTCCGATTTCGGAGCAGCCTCAGAGGGAACGGAGGCAGGCTGAGCAGCTCGGTGTGCGCAGGCTGCCGATTTTGGGCAGCCTTGCGCGTGCCGACCCCGGATTTTAATGGCTACGCGCGTATCTATTGAAATCCCGCGTACTTTGTTCGCGCCTGGTGCGTGAACAAAAGTACGCGTGTGCGCAGATTTATGAAATCTGCCCCAAAGCTCTTGGAAAACATGACACTAAATCTGAATCTGGCCTTGATTCAAATCTCAACAAGGTTGTCAAGCTTTGAGAATGATCTGGATTGTCGGATATCTGCCTTTCTAAATCCATGTTTTAAGCATCAACTTTGTGACAGAGAGTAAAGGAAGCTTGAATAAAAGGTCTGTGTGTTGCTCTTTTTGCACCTAATAAAAACAACAACCCAATATTAGTTCCAGCCAAGGGAGCTCCTACATCTGCAGGTATCCGTGACCTCGCTGACAGCAGTCCTGAAGGTGACAGCATGGGAGGTTTCTCTTCGCCTTTGCGCGATGAGCTGAATACTGGGTCAGAAAAGGAAGGCTCTCGAATCCTGCTCTTTAGCTTTTAGGCAAAAATTCACCGCCTTTATTGGCTCAACTGTCTCATTGTTTCTTTTGTGTTACCAGCGACATCCGTAGAAGATGAAAGACTCTTCTCTGATGCAGGAGACCGAATCACTGACCGCAGAACAGGACTGAGCTCTGCAAACATTGGGAAAATCATTTTGATAAATCATAACTTGTATTTTTCCTGGGAATGTATCAGTTTCTATTATAACAAGAACAAAGGCCCCGATACACCACCATGAATATTTCTAGAACTCTCCAAATAACTGGCGTTATGTTTCAAGTTACCTATGCTCTGTCTTCTTCTTCCCCACCCCCGTTTTATTGTAACTTTTTTACTTCTTTACTATGTTAACGTATTTAAGGTTATCGTTCCCCAGTTTTCTGTAAACCGACATGATATGACTCGGTCATGAATGCCGGTATTAAAAAAAAAGCTTCAAATAAATAAAATAAAAATAAATAAATAAAAATTAAATTTGTCCATAAAAATGATGAGTCATTTATTTCCACTGATTTCTCCCGTTTTTCTTGTAATAAAGACAGAGAAATTCCCAGGAAAAATAAAATAAAAACTGAAAACGAAGGTCCCTAACCATAACCTCTCCTTGAGTATGCAATAAATCGGGGGGAAACTGGAAAAAGGCAGTTTAACGAGTGACAAAAAATGTGCCCAACCTAGCGCACAGGTTGATGTGTGCTTTGTTTATGCTAGACTAGCGCCCGAAGCAATAAGAGGATTAGCATGTCCAAAACAAATTCAAAGCTGATAGCGCCCATCACATATAAATTCCATGTAGATGAAGCTATTACCCCCCCCCCCCCCCCCCATGCTGAAAATCACTGGGCACCTTTTTAATATGGAAAATTTAACTCCAGCCCTGGAGGTGGCGTAAAGTCAATCTGTGAGGCAAAGTCCTCTGTGGTTCCTCCTACTTAGTATCATCGTGACATTTAAATTTACTGCTTTCGGGTGTGAAAAATAAATGTATATTGGCTTGATTTAAAAAAAAAAAAAAAATTTCTTCTGGATGCACAATTTAGACACCCATAGCAAAGGGTGCTTAGCCACAGGTGTCTTCAGCAACCTCGGCAAAATCAGGCAGAAGAAGCGGGATAAAATCTGACGCTCATATGGAGTGTCCGTTGCAACTGTAGTTGCCTAATGCATTTACATAGAAACATAGAAATGACGGCAGAAGAAGACCGAATGGCCCATCCAGTCTGCCCAGCAAGCCTCACACATTTTTTCTCTCATTCTTATCTGTTACTCTTAGCTCCTTGTTCTATTCCCCTTCCACCCCCACCATTAATGTAGAGAGCAGTGATGGAGCTGCATGCAAATGAAATATCTAGCTTGATTAGTTAGGGGTAGTAGGGGCAGTAACCGCCGCGATAAGCAAGCTACACCCATGCTTATTTGTTTTACCTAGACTATGTTGTACAGCTCTTGTTGGTTTTTTTTTCTTCTCCCCTGCTGTAGAAGCAGAGAGCCATGCTGGATATGCATTGAAAGTGAAGTATCAGGCACATTTGGTTGGGGTAGTAACCGCCGTAACAAGCCAGCTACTCCTCGCTTTGTGATTGTGAATCCTTTTTTTTCTTCACCCCTGTCGTTGAAGCTATGCAGGATATGCGTGAAGCATCATTTTTTTGTTTTTGTTTTTGTTTTTTTTTGTTTTTTTTTCCCCCTGCCGTTGAAGCAGAGAGCTATGCTGGAAATGCGTGATGTATCAGTCTTTCTCCCATGCCGATGCAGCAGAGAACCATGCTGGATATGCATGGAAGTGAAGTATCAGGCACATTTGGTTTGGGGTAGTAACTGCCGTAACAAGCCAGCTACTCCCCGCGTTTGAGTGCGAACCCTTTTTCTTCTCCTTTGCCGTTGTAGCAGAGAGCTCTGCTGGATGTGTGAAGTATCAGTTATTCTTCTCCCCTGTCATTGAAGCAGAGAGCTATGCTGTATATGCATTGAAAGTGAAGTATCAGGCATATTTGGTTTGGGGTAGTAACCGCCGTAACAAGCCAGCTACTCCCCTCTTTATGAGTGCAAATCCTTTTTTCCATTACCTCTTGCTGTTGAAGCTTAGAGTGATGTAGGAGTCACAGTAAGCATGTGTATGTTTATTTAATAAGGGTATTGTGTCAATAGCCATCATTCTGGCGAGTCACCCACTCGCCAGAATTCTCATCCCGTGCGTCTTTTTTTTATACAGTCCCTCATTTAAATATTGCATCAGGGGCCCAGGGGATCTGGCTGAGTGTGCGTTAAGAAAATGGGCGCTCAGTATTCAACGCACTTCTTAATGCATTGGCCCCTCTGAAACTGAAGCTGAGGGTTTCTCTTGGCTTTGGAGCTGAAGTTAGACTAATGGAGCCACTCCAGAGCTAGAGGTGGCAAATCCAGAGCACTGCTAACTTTCATTCTGCCATGTGAAATGGTGACTTCGTGGTTCTAGCAGTAAACTGAGAACCAGGGAAACCAGGGTTCAAATACTGCTTCTCCCACTGATATTCTTAATGACCTTGGGCTAGTCACTTTACCTTCCATTATCTCAGGTAACAACTACCCCTAGATTCATCAAAATGCTATAATAACGTAGGCATAACGCCCGGCGGTAGGAGAAAGGGGGCGAGTTTAGGGTAATTTTAGAATTACCATACCACGCAGTAACATCGCGCTTCTCATAGGTAGTATCATGTGGTGCGGTAAAGTTTTCACACCCCACAATACTTCTATTTCGCAGCTCATGAAGTGCTGAGAGAGAGCCAGCCTCTGGGGAAGCCTTCACAGTATTCAACTATTTATATGACTATAGGAGGGCCAGCTAATAGCTCGAGGTGAGGTGTTGGTGGTGGTTTAGGGGCCAGATTTACATGCAGAGTTAGACATATGGACTGCACAGTACACCTCAATGAAGATTTGACATCATTTGGAGTGAGGAAAGTCTCACAAAGATTAGATTTCTACATTGTTCTCTCGCCCTAGCTTGATGGACCCATTTTTCTTGTAATAAAGACAGAGAAATTCCCAGGAAAAGAAAAATAAAAACTGAAAATGAATGTCCCTAACCATAACCTCTCGAGTTTGCAATCAATCGTGGGGGGGGGGGGGAGAATATTGGAAAAAAGCAGTTTAACAAGTGAGAAAAAAAAAGGAAACAAATCTTTGTTTAGGAAGTTTGTTTTGATTGTTTTGGGATACAATTCATGTCATACAGACGTATTTTCTGAGCCATTTAATTATTTTAAAGAATGTACTTCGGGTAAAATTTCATGTTGGGCTTTGTTTCGGGGTCCATTCCGCAGTAATTTCGTTTTTTCCCGTGGTTCAGGGGTTTTGTTTTTTTTTTATTTCAGGGGCCCCGATTTTGGGTTAGTGCTCACTATCGGAAGTTAGCGTGCACTAACTCAAAAATGAATTTTTTCCAAAATTTCAGAAAAAATTCAATCATTTTTCGGTTCTCCCGAACCATTCTGAATTAGGCAATGTCATTGACATTGCCTAATTCGGGAAAAACGATTGCACATCCCTAAAAAGAATATCTCACTTTTCCAGCCTGAGGCATACGAACTGCACAGTACACCTCGGTGAAGATTTGATATCATTTGGAGTGAGGAACGTTTCACAAAGATGAGATTTCTACATTGTTCTCTCGCCCTAGCTTGATGGACTCTATAACAAGGTACCATCAAGCTAGGGCGAGATAACATAGAAATCTCATCTTTGTGAGACTTTCCTCACTCCAAATGATGTCACATCTTCACTGAGGTATACTGTGCAGTTCGTATCTCTCACTCTGCATATAAATCTGGCCCCTAAACCTTAAACCACCACCAACACCTCACCTCGAGTAATCAGCTGGCCCTCCTATAGTCATATTGAATACTGTGAAGAACCCCCCCCCCCCCCCCCCCCGAGGCTCTCTCGCTCTCTATTCCATTCTCCTCTCTCCCTCTCCTTTCCCCTCCCCTCCCAAGTCTAGAAATGGCCGAAATGCAATTTTCAAATTTATCGCGAATTGCGTTACGGCCGTTTCGGGCATATTGCACAGCTTAACGCCAGGAAAAAAGGTATAGTAATTTCCAGCATTAAAACCATGCGATAGCATGCGTTATGCTATCACACGGTGTGATATTGACCCCCATTTTAATTAATCCTGCCCAAACTGCTTCCTATTCCTACCCCTTCCAAAAATTTGCATCTGCGCAGTGCGATTGTACTATTAGCACATGAATTATGGCGTTAACGCCTGCTGCGCAAACAAAAGTATGCGATCGCGCTTTTTTAAAAAATCTACCCCATTGCTTTTTGATGGATCCAGTGAAGTTCTCATCATTAGATAACTCTTTGGCTATTTTTTCTCTATGATTATTTGTTCTTTGATCTCTTTCATTGCTTGAAAAGTGTTTAATCCCCTTGGTATGTTGAGGATTTTTATTTCCTTTGGGTGCAAAATAGCAATCCCCTAAGAAATGTCCAAATTTCTTGCAGTAGTAGCATTTTATTTTATGCCTGTCAAGTTTCTCCAGCTCTTTGTGCACTATTCAGTATGTTGATTCAGTATGCAGAGAATCCTGAGGGTGTTCTTTATATAGAAGTGTATGATGGACTTTCTGAAGTCAGCTGACATACTGCACACATTAGACCTTCTGGCCTTTCCACAGTATGCTCAAGGGGGCCCTTGAATCATTAGCCCTTCTATCTCTTCAGTTGGATCTCCTAGGGTGTACAGTTGATCAGTTAATGATTTCTTAAGCTGCAAATTTATTCACTTAACAAAATTCTTACAACCTGCATATTCTAAATGACACTTCACAGTGGCTTACAATATACATACATAATAATAAAATAATAAAAGTAAAAATAAAAAGTGCTTTCACAAAGTAAAAGAGAAGACGAAACTCAAGGAAAAGAAGTCCCACAATTACTGAAAAGCCTGCTTAAAAAGGTGATTCATAAGCACTTTCTTAAAAACTTTCAATGACGATGCTGTGAATATAGGTTCCAGCAAAGAGTTCCATAGTCTAGGGCCTGGCACAGAGAACACTATTTCTGATGATCTTGAGTCTGGGAATTTTAACTGTTGGTACCTGTAACAAATTTTGATCCATTGATCGCAACTGGTGTGTCGGCTTGTAGAGTGAATGTGGACGCAAGCCAAGTAGATGATTCGTTGTTTAACAGCTTATAAATCATGTTCAAGACTTTGTATTTCAACCTCTGTGCGATGGGCAGCTAGTGTAGTTAAGACTAATCGGAGAAAATTCTTTTTCACTCAACGCACAATAAAGCTCTGGAATTTGTTGCCAGAGGAAGTGGTTAGTGCAGTTAGTGTAGCTGGGTTCAAAAAAGGTTTGGATAAGTTCTTGGAGGAGAAGTCCATTAATGGCTATTAATCAATTTACTTAGGGAATAGCCACTGCTATTAATTGCATCAGTAGCATGGGATCTTCTTAGTGTTTAGGTAATTGCCAGGTTCTTGTGGCCTGGTTTTGGCCTCTGTTGGAAACAGGATGCTGGGCTTGATGGACCCTTGGTCTGACCCAGCATGGCAATTTCTTATGTTCTTATGAGGGAAGATGTAATATGATATTTCTGTTTGCTTCCAGTTAGAAGTCTTGTTGCAGCATTTTGAATAATTTGTAAAGGACGCACAGCAGAGAGAGGAAGTCCAAGGTAAAGAGAATTACAGTAATCCAAGGAGTTGAGTATCAATGCTTGCAATACCAAATGAAAGAACTGTCCTTCAAGAATAGGTTTTAGGTTTTTTAGATGGTGCAGCTTGTAAAAAGATATTCTACCACCCTGGCAATGTGTTCATCCATAGAAAGAGTAATAGTCTGTAACAATATACATATATGTAGTAACAAACTTTTCTTGTTCCCAAAAGACAGTATTTATCTCACACTTAAGGTTCAGTGTTTTCCCAAGGATTTATCCTGTATTTGCCTGCTCCAAATGTTGCCAGATGCCTTTTGCTATAGTCTGGTTAATAATAACTTGTTTTGAAGTGTTTAATATCTAGACAATTAGGTTCATGACATTATTTATTTATTTATTATTTTTATATACCGACATTTGATCTCAATTGAGATATCACACTGTTTACATTCAGGTACTGTAGGTATTTCCTTATCCCCAGAGGACTTACAATTTAAGTTTTTGTACCTGAGGCAATGGAGGGTAAAGTGACTTGCCCAAGGTGATAGCAGGACTCAAACGCTGGTCTCCTGGTTCATAGTCCACTGCTCTAACCACTAGGCTATTCCTCCTAAGGCAGACTAATAATTTTTCTTCCAGGCATTTATTTCCTGTGTAGCCATTATATCAAGTGTATCAGATTCTATGACTGTACAAAGTCACTTAATTTTTAGAAGAATCCTAATCTTAAATCTCCAGTTTAGATAATTGCTGGACTTCAGCATTTCAATATAATTTGTAGTTTTCATACTTTTTTATTTTTAACTTTCACTTTCAATTTGTTCACGAAAAAATCTTTCTATGCTGTGTAATACATCTGCAATTCACACAAAAAATTCTTTGTATGGGTTTATCTCTGCAATTTGCTTATCTTGCTTCTATTACTGGTTTATTTTTTGTTGTTTGGGAACATTTCATTCTGCTCCAGCTGTGAGATATCTTTACTGTTCCAGTTCTCTCTTTCATCTTCTTTTGCATTGCCTGGGCCCATAACCTATTTTTTGTTGTTGTTAGAGACTTGTGGCATAATTGAGTTCTTCTAGATAGGAGAATGCCTTTTAAAGAAAAAAAAAAAAACGCGACAAGGTGTCCTCTTTACAAATAAAGTAAAACAGCGCTGCTTTTATTAACAAGGTATAACAGCACTGCAAGCAGCCAGCAACTCGACTCACATAGAAACAGGAAGCAAGTAAGTACACATACAGGAGCAGTGCTAGCTCAAAACAGTTCAGTACTAGCTAACAATACAGTCCAGCACAGTAACGTGAAATTAACTTTTCAACAAAACCTCAAACTATTCACAACTTTGTTCAGTAGCTTTGCCATAAAATGCCAAAAAAGTACATTCTTTACCTGGTTGAGATTGTGGGAAGAGACTTTCCCTTTTGATGACGAACAGCTGCCATCTAACTGCTCAGAACAGTCCTCCGTCCACTAAAGGAAGATACAAAGACATTGTTTTGTAAATAACCGGCAGAGGATGAGTGCTCTGTCAACAGATGGCATAACCAGTGATCTATCAAGTTGTTCACAAGAGCCATGGAATACCTCTGCTATATATACACCATGATAAAATTACATCAAATACCTGTACATTTTACTAATTAAAACCACAACCCAATGAAAAAGTCCGGATGTTATTTCTTTCTCTAGTTAATGATATCAAATAATTAGCTGATAATATTTATCATGCAGGCACTCCAAGGACACCAATTCAAATATATTTGCTGCTGATTTTAATTATGTTGTAAACTTTTTCTGTATGTATTATTTATATTTTATGTTGAATGTTTAACTGTTTTATTATTTTTATTTTGTAAATTTGATTTAGTAACATTGATCTGTAAATTTGTCAATTTTACTATGTTTTATAGATGCTGTATTTTATTATGCTGATTGCTGACACTGTATATCCATTTTGAACACTGGTTTGGAAAGGCAGACTATAAGAATTAGAATTAAATTTCATTAAATCATAACTTTATAATTATTTGAGTTTCATTTCTAAGTAGCCTACCCCTTGCTCACCTATATTGTGTCTGCTATTGTGTAATGTCATCTGGGAAAAGGCTTTGGCTGTATTGTGGTTAACAGCACAGCAAATGCTAGAGAATACACAATTTGAGGCTACGGACTCACAACCTGGTCCTTCAGGCTTTGTAGGGCAACTCTCTCATATTGCAAAATGTTTCAAAATAGCCCAAAAGAAAAGGAATCAAAATTCATATTTGAAGGTTGAGAGAAAGTAAGATCTGAACCTGGCTCTTTGAAATTCAGTTCGCTGACAAAGTTGGCCTACACTTAGTTATGAAAAGAGCCAGGGAGAGAAAAAAAAATTCGGAAAGGCGAAAAACAGGAAACTGAACCAAATACTTTGTGCATTATTCACTGAAAAAGAGGCTGGCCAGAGGTTGCAGAGATGTGTCAAAAGTAGGAATGAAAGAGTTCTATAATCCTAAGAGACAGTTCCCAAACAAAGGTAACAAAACCAAAAGTGAGCAGAGCAATGAGGTCAGATAGTATGCACACGAAGACACGAGGGTACTTATAGAACTTCTGCCCAACCAATTACCAATTCTGTTCCATTACGCTTTGGAGACAAGAGTGGTTTCAGTGGACTGAACAGCAGATGTGGTCACTCTTCATAAATATCAGAGTAAACAGGAGGCTGGAAACTACAGACCAGGCAGCCTAACCATGGTCCCCCTCAGGGGCTAGGAACACCGTCTCCACTGAATCCCCGGCTGACCCAGGGAATGTAAAAAAACTGATCCACTGCAGCCCAGGAGTGCTTTCTTGTTTCAAAAACAGTTTTTGGTTACCAATTATTTTTAATCTGTTGCTATATAATACTTTTATGTAATTAAGCCCTACCAATCATTAATAATTATTTAGGTACTGTACATTTGGTTTCATTTCAAATATCATGGCTTTCAGAGGCTTTCTATAGTGATCTGTCTCTTGCCTCCAGTTTCTCTATCAACTGTACCCATAGCAAGTCTCTCAGAACAAGGTCCTTGTGAAAGTCAGCTACCGAGTCTGCTGCATGACATAACACTGACTGAATTTAGTGGCATCGCTGTATACAACACTGCACAGGACTGCATACATGACTATCATTTCCTCACCCAAAAGATCTTGCAATCTGAATTTCCAGAGGCAGAGATATGGGTTTTCTGGAAAATTCAGCAGAAAAAATTTCCCAAGCAAATTTTCTCATTAGCCTGAAATCTGCCTTAAATGTTTCCAGATACTTTTACTTCAATTTTTTTCCTGATGTCCTAAACAGATCTGTGATCTGAAATATTTAGTGAGGAAAGCACGCAGAAGCATGGCTCCAGGCCTGCATTCCAACATAGATTTGCAGAGGAGTTTGTGATGGAAGTTTGTGATGCAGAGGAGTTTATGGTGGGTCTTGTGGCTGGTATATGGGGGAGTGTGTGGTATGGGGAAGCGTGTGCATGGAGCGTATGGGTTATGGTGGGGGGGGATATGTGTGCAGATTATGTAGGTTGTGGGAGGGATTAAGGTTACAGGTGAGTGGAAGTATGTAGTAGTGGGTGGCAGGTGAGCAGGGTGTATGGGGAGTTGGGGTAGGATGCATGTGCTGCTTGAATGTTAAGGAGCAGTATTGGATTTATTCTTGGAA
This sequence comes from Rhinatrema bivittatum, assembly GCF_901001135.1. Taxonomy (NCBI): domain Eukaryota; kingdom Metazoa; phylum Chordata; class Amphibia; order Gymnophiona; family Rhinatrematidae; genus Rhinatrema; species Rhinatrema bivittatum. Next base: position 60,473 of record NW_021821134.1, on the reverse strand, counting down.
TACTGTTGCATTGCATGGCCTAAATGAGGAAATAGAATGGACCAGCATTATTTGATCATTTGATTATTTGTGAATATAGCAGTATTAATCTGTCACTTATTATGATGCACATACTCACGTTCAATTTGATTGGTGTATTTTTCTGACACCCGTGAAGCAGATACCGATAAACCGGCCGGTGTCAGGTGGAAGATCAATGTGGTGAAGATAAATGTTAGAATTAAGTCATTTTAAGTGCAATTTTGTAAATAAACAAACTAGACAAAAAAATACTTTATAATCATCAATCTCCATAATTATGAAGAAAAGCTAAGTTCATTTTGGCAATTCATCTTCAGGAATTCTGGTCTCCATTTAGACTACTGATGCATTTCTTACAGTGATTATTTTTTATATATTTTGTATTATTTTACCACTATTGGTTTTTTCTCATCTGATTGTCATATATTTTACTTGAGTCTGCTGGACAAAATGTCTCCTGGTTACGAAAGGAAGGGCATGGAGGGACCATATAGTATTTAATAAAACCTCCAGCTAGGTAACAAACCAATCCCATTAGTGACCACTACCAAAGGTAAGAAGCCAATGGAAATGCAAGCAGGTAAATGTATGAAAGTGCAGAAAATTAAAAAAAAATATATATATATACTGTTCAATTGATCTCTTTGTTGAGACACAAGAGTAAAGCAATGTAATCCCCACCCTGTAGATTCCTGGGGGGTGGGGGAGGAGATTTCTAATACTGAGAATTTAAGGACATCCAAGTCTTGTTGAAATTCTATGCAATGTGCGACCAAAGGTGCTTCAATCCTGCCGTGCTTAATACAGCTGCAATGTTCCCCTAAATGAACACGGGAGAGCTCGTATAGTCTTTCCAACATAAATTAAGGGGCATAGGCACCAAATGGCAGATGTGGCTCGCAAAGGTAACCACGGCAAATGTCCGGATGAAATGGAGGAGACTAATACGGCACCATCAAAAGAGTGAGCATTGCCAGTAATGTTTCCACATGGAAAACGTCCTTTAGGCATAATGCCAATCTCTTCAGGTGCCACTCTAGGTTGAAAATAGGAGCAAGACAGCTGAATCACTGATTCGGTCCCTTCTTCAGGACAAAAAGAGGAGGAATATCAAAGACTGGGTGTAACCAAAGAATATCCCAGTCTTTTCTAACACTGGGCTGACGTCAGACAGCACACCTTTGCTGTCTGACGTGATCAATGGACGATACACTATGGCAGATTTGTGGATAGAAGAAATCATAGACTTTATTGAACTGCATAGCCTTGGCGTATTTTTTTAAGAATTTTTATTCGTAACAAAAAAAACCCAAACAATAGTAATATATAATATGCCCAAGGTCCATGCAGGGGTCTCTAGACTCATTCCCCTTTGAGAGATTTGGGGCGGGGGGAGGGGAGCTGCCCACTAAAACAAGTTCCCCCTCACAGTCATCAGAAAGTGAAGACAAACTCGGAAGTCCTGCAACTGCGGAGACCAGTGAGAAAAAAGGTGGGTGTCATGGAACCCAGGAGCTGAAGATAATCCCAATTCCTTGGGACTCCTTGGGAAATAAAAGCTTGCATCTGACTCTCTATTTTATCCATTCTTTCCTGTATCAGAAAAACTTGGCCAAACTTGGTATCAAAAAGAGCTCCTAGATATTCTAGCAACTGAGAAGGAACGAGATTGCTCTTTGGTAGGTTCACTATCCAGCCCAAGTCCTCTGGGACTTGTACCACCCTGGAAGAAACCACCTGGCATTTCTGGAAGGAACTGGCTCTTATCAGCCAGTAGTCAAGATACAGACGAACCACAATCCTTTATTTCCATAAGAAGGCCACGAGCACCACCATCACCTTGGTAAAATGCCGGGTGCTGTGGCAAGGCCAAAGGGAAGAGGCCTGAACTGGAAATGTCCCAGAATCCAGAAGCAAAATAAACTTCGATGCTCTTTCCTGATGGGAAAGAGGAAATAAGCTTCTGATAGATACAGAGACAAAATGATAACTTCCCTGCAACCATCACAGAACGAAAACTCTCTGTACAAAAATGGGGAATATGGAGGCATTTGTGGATTCTTTTCAAATTAAGAATAGATCTGTAAGGACCATACTTCTTTGGAATTACAAAGCAGGTAGAGTAGCAATCTTGATCCTGAGCCTTCCACAGCACAGAACCACAGTCTTTACAAACTGGAGCCTTTTATAGAGTTGTCTACACCGCATGTCTTTTAGACTGGAACACGCAAGGAGACACATAGGTGTCAGAAATGAAAGTGGTGAACTCTAGGAAATAACCACTCTGCACCACATCTGAAGTGATGTGGGTTGAATCTTGATAATACCATTGAAGGTGGCTGTCCACCAGGACCACCAAAGATGAGATACATTGCGCCTCATTCGGTTGCCCAAGTAGACCCTTCAGGCTTCACAAAAAGACTAATTCTTCCCTCTAAACCTGCTCATCAGAGCAGGACTACTTACCCAGCCTGGACTCCCTGAAACGGCTATGTGTTGTGTTTGTGGTATTGTGGACCCTTGGTCGCAATGGAGATGACTCCACCCATGGGGAGGAGCCCCATGAGGAACCACTGCGATAGGCTGACACAGATAGCAGACACAGTATGGATAGAGTCTTTATTGTACTGCTGTAGATAGATGGTAAAAGCAGGAAGGTAAGGCACTGATCCATGAAGTGCCTGTTATGAATTGGTCCCCCCGCAAGCAGGCACAGACTTACCCACGCAGCGTTCTTCGCCGATGCGGCAGGATGCCGCCATCGGCCTGCCCATGCGGCCTGGAGGCCGCCCTGGAACTTCCTTTGCTCCGCGGTCGGAGCCGCAGCCTCCCACGGGGCTGGGAGTGCCCCCAACGTCATCAGGATCTTCGCGGCTGGAGGCCGCATAAGCCCCGGTGTTTCCTGGCGGCTGGAGCCGCCCTCGGGGCCTCTGGCAGCGGCTGGAGCCGCTGCCCTCGTCGAAGCCTGCGTCCAGGCTCTCCTCTGCCTCCTCTGCTAGCGTCTGACGCCAGATGCTGTGCAGGCCGCTGTACTCGGTCCTGCACAGCCCTGCTTCTGCTCCTGCTGCTAGGCACGCGGCCGCGTCTCTCTGCCTTATTTAAAGGGCCAGACACAGGAAGTGTCTGAGCCCCACCTCAATGACTGTTTCCTGCCTGAGCCCTATAAAGGGCTGCTTCGCTCATTGTGCCTTGCCTTGCTTCGTCGTTGGTCTTCACCCTGGAGGCTCCTGCCTGCCAGGGCCCATGTAAGGTCTTCTTCGTGGAGCTCCTCATCTTGATGTCTCGTTCCATGTTCCATGTCTTTGCCTGAGGTCCATGTCCAGGTGTCTTCAGCCTTCGTCCTGGTGTTCCTGCCTTCCTGGATGTTCTTTCCTTCACTCCGCCTCGTCTCTGCTCTCGAGCCTTCTGGTACCGGTAGGCCGGGGGTCCCTCAGATGTAGTATGCCTGGGTGGACAGCCTGCCGGTAGATGGTTGTCCTGTGCTCCTGAGCCGTCTGGTCCTGATGTGCCTTCCTGTGCTGTCCCGCTCCCGTCGTGGTCCGCGACCAGCCTTGGGGCTGTGTAGGGCGCGTAACGGACAGGGTGGTCCGAGTAGGGCGCCCTGAGAGACAGTGCCAATGTCCATGCCTAGTGTCTCGCCTTGTGATGCCAAGTGTCTTCGTCTGCCTCAACCCAGCCAAGTGTCTTCGTTCCTGGATGCCGTTGCATCAGCCATGTGTCTTGTTCCTGGATGCCATTGCATCAGCCATGTGTCTTGTTTCTGGATGCCGTTGCATCAATCCACGGTCACGTCTTCATAGTCCTGGTGTCATGTCTTCAGCCTAGTGTCTTCGTTCCATGTGATGCCGTTGCATCAACCACAGTGTCTTCGTGTCAAGGCCCATCTACCCTCAACCTCAGGCCGGTGGTTAGTGTGCCCTTGGGCCTCAGCCCGACCCAGGCCATCCCGGGCCGAGCCAAGGGTTGATGGTGGCCCCGCATGGCTGACGGTCTACCCTCCGCCAGGCCGGCAAGCTCCCAAGGCCAAACATCCGAGGATGTTGGAAGGTGAATGGTCCTCCGACCATTCCGGGCCCTTTCGGACCTGCCGCGGCTGGTAGGTGGAGTTGGAGTGCTAGATCGTAGAGGTACTCACAGAATGAAGGCGTCTTCCTGGTGGTAGAATGGTGGGATCGTAGGTCCATGGTGCAGGATATAAAGGTAGATAGGCCCTCGAGGAGCAAGTACCCAATGGTCCAATATCCTGAAAGTAGAATAGAGAGAAAGACTCCCAAGGAGCGGTTGTCTTAGTTAGTGAGGAACCCTGAAGGGAAGTTGGAAGCTAGAGACCCCCGAGGAGCGGGTGTCTAGAGCTTCTTACTGGACCAAGGCCCTTAGCGTGAAAGCGGCGTTTAAGCATGCAGCTTAGAGCAGTCAGAGTAGCGAAGCGAAGTCTTGCTAACTCAAGGTGGTAGCGGAAGCGGAGGCTAGATATACCCGGAGGTACTGACGTCATGCGGTGGGGCCGCCCCCCAAGGTTCCCGCCATGATGTGTATTTGAACGTAGGAGATGTGCGCGCTCGTGCCCTAGGAGGCCACGGGAGTGAGCATGGCGGATGGGGACGCCCATGCTGGTTTGGAAACGCCGAGACCCTCGGCACCGGAGGCAGCCATCTTGCCCAAAGAGAGAGAAAGGGGAGAAAAAGAGGTAAGGCAGAGCGGTCGCAGCTGTCTGTGACTGACGGACGCAACACTATGACCTCTGAAGCATGGAGAGGCTAAACAGCCTCTAACCTCAGAGATCTTTTGAGGCTTAATCTCTCCTAGATCTTTTACCAATTTTTCCAAGTCTTCTCCACACAACAACTTGGACGCTGTATCAGTCCCTAATGATGCAACTGTAATAGCCTCCTGGCTGCAACTGCACAGGCAATCAATCAATGTAGAGGCAATCCCAATAAGGGCCAAAATGTTTGCCCCCAATTCTAATAGGGCTGCCTCATGACTCTCCAGGAGCTGTTGTACTCAGTATAAAACTGCCCGAGCCACATATCTTCCAAAATGGAACCTCACTTGCCAAAAACGAAGAAGTAAGGAATGCTTCAAGACGGACTAGATCTTCCTTTCCTGAAGAACTTTGAAGTGTGTGCCTCTCAGGATAGTTGGTTTGTAGGTTACAGCCAAAACAAGGGCATTGACCAACATCATCCTAAAATATTGATGTCAGATTTCCATTGGCAGTGGATAAAGTTTGTCCAAGGTCTTTTCATCTTTGAATCCCCCCTTTGGGGATTTCCTTTCTGACAGGAGCATTCCCTGTACTGCCCTATGGAAGGTCTGGTGTAATAAAACAAAGAATTCTGGTAGAAAACCCACTTGAGAGGGGGAAAGAGAGACTCAGGAGAGACCCAGAGATAACACTGTAAGATAAAAAAAAGATGCCAGATCAGCCTATGGGTAGAAACGGCCCTCAAGAAAAATTCAAAATGGTGGTCATTTCCACTGCAGTGCAGGCCTCAACAGAAGACGAGGAGAGCAAAGGGCCTGCTCCTGCCTGAAGAAGTGCAGGGGCGTGGAGACTCTCCCAATCAAATCCCTCCCTACCACCCCCCCCCCCCACTGCATGCAGAGCAAAAGGAGGCAGCCACACTGCCAGCAAGTCATCTCCCACAGCACCCACACCAGCGGTCCTACTTGCACATGCTCAAAGTATCCACAGCCTGCCAGTGCTCACTCCCGATAAAATGGAAATGAGCAACCAAAGCTGATCCGATCAGTAACCCACTGGTTGGGGAGAAAGGAGAAAAAGATCTGAAAGATGGCTTGATGAAAGGCACCGGACCCACCTGGTCCAAAAAAACCCTTCTCCAAATCCAACCACAGACACAGGCCAACTTACCCCTGCATCCACCAACCACTGATCTGCTCTCCTTCTGTCACCTGCTGTTTGTACTTTTCTTTTTTTTTTTTTTTTTTTACATATTTTAATAATAAATATCAGAAGATAGAGAGAAGGGAGAAGTAGGGAAGGAGAAAGGCTCAAGATGGGAAAAAAGCAAAAACCAACTCCCCAGGAGGAGCGCCACCTGCTCCAAGGAAAAACTTTTTTCTGAGCTAGCTTGCTATCCCCCCAAGCTCAACCAGACCCCACAGGGAACCTGGAAGATAAATAATCAAACTTGCTCAAACTGGCACAGATCCAAGGAGCCTGACTCCAGGCAAGCTCAGCCAGGGGACATAATGAGAACTGTTGCCCCAGGAGCCAAGCTGAGAAGCACTCCACCAAAACAGGCCAAAAAGCAAAGCCTGGGAGCTGGAAATCCAGAAGTGCTACTATCTGCTGGAGACTGAGAATACTGGCTTTTGCCTACGATGCACCATCCTATATATACTAGTGATGATGTCACTGGGAAAGGTGTGTCTTGTCTCCATCTGCTAACTGGCGGTGTAAACCCAAGCATCTAAACTGGTCTAGAAGGATAATGTCCTAAATAAGTATACCATAGAGGAGAAACAAGGGAGATACAATAGAGGCATTCAAATGCCTCAAAACTATTAAAAATGCAAAGAAGAAAAACCTTTTCAGTGGAGAAATCTGGAACAAGGGGACACGACATGAGACTCTCCGGGAGTAAATTTAGGAGAAACATAAGAAAACAAAACAAAACTTCATTTGTTTTTCAAATGAGTTAAAATTTCCCATTTCATTTGAAACAAAAGCACATCCCTATTAGAGAGGTGAAAGGGAGAGCTTGATTTACCATCCTGTCTGAAGCCAGAACTCTCCTACACGTTCTGGCCAACACATCTCAACAAGACAACGCACAAGCTTGCTATTCAGGGTAGGGATATGAGCTACATAGCCTATATGGTCTTTTCCTGCCATCGTGTTTCTATGTTGCTATATCCCTGAGCATCTCGCTTATTTTTTTTTTTTTAAACAAAGAGTTTTAATCCTGCTTCGGACATAGTTAACACTTGCCTCCCCAAGAGGGGTCAGGTGGCAGGGCATTAATCCCCTCCATATTCTACATCTTACATCTTCTCAACATCTGCCAAGAAAGTCAAGAAGGGAGCATGCCTGGTTCATGTCTCAGACCCTACCCGGGATCTAAAAGATACCAGACCAGTTATTTCAGAAACCTTTGTAATGAAAGGTGAGGCTACAAAAAAAGAACAACAATTCACTTGTGACCGACTGTAAGAGATCTCTACACTGTATCCCCAGCCCACGTAGCTCCCCCGCCAGACAGGTCCCCCCCACCCCCCACCATCTACAAACTCATTGCCTACCTGAGACACGCTGGACTGGGTTTTCTGGCTCTCCTCGTCTCCTTCCGCCTTGTCTGTCAGTATTCCCTGCACTTGATACTCCAGGACGTAGCTGTCGATGAATCTCTCCAGCTCCTCAATCTCCTGAGAGCAGCTGCTTCCGGCCTTCGAGGAGGCCGACGCCACAGAAGAGTTCTCCATCGCTCCAGGCCAGCAACGGAGCACGAGGAGGGACCTGGAAAAAAAGAACCAAGAGTCCGGTTCATTTCTTTCCTCTCCAGCCTACCAAGGTCAAGCCAGCCGCCCGGCAAAATGCTCCATTTTTCCTCAACAAGGGTACTTGAGAGGCATGCATCGTCTCAAGTAAATTCAGCACACCCTCGTTATCAGGCCCCCCCCCCCCCCCCCAGATGCCTAGTTTCAGCATTTCTAACAGGTGTCCTCGCAAAATCCAGGCGCACCAATCTATATAAATAAAAATGTAAATGTTTGTTTGTTCAAAATCTTAAATCTACGAAAGTTCTTCACCGATTGCTTTGAAATTTTGACACAACGTTGCATTCGATTTCGTGAGTGTTTTATTTACCTGTATTATAAAGATATCACACCTGTGACAGGTAAAAACATGCTTTTTGGGAAAAAACAGCGCCACCTGTTGGACGTAAAAGCGACACACGCTATCTCTGACCGACGGACCGCAAATGCGCAGTAGAGAGCAACTCTATCGCGCATGTGCGGACCATAGAGCTCTGCGCTACGTGCTGGGTGTCACAGAGGGGAGGAGGAAAGGGCAGATGAGTCGCCGCTCCGAGAAACGGCTCAGCCCTCCGCCGCTGGGGAAGGGGGGAGGGAGTAGGGACTGCCGGACAGTTACACACAGGAGGAGGAAAGGGTAAAAGAGTCGCCGAGCCAGTCCTTCCACCGCCGGTGAAGGGGGGAGGGAGTTGGGACGGCCGGAGCAGAGCTAATGCGCATTGTGAAATTAAACCAGACTGAGCCACAGCAACGCGTGGCTGGGTACAGCTAGTATATTATAAAATAAAGCTACACGATATTCCAGTGGGAGTCTCTACTCCCCACAGGCTGCTTATCTCCACGCACAAGGCGAGTGCCAAAAAAAGGTCCACAAGAGGGAAAAAAAAAAACTACAAAAAAGAACCCTAAATAATGATATAAAGCTGTAGTGGGTAATACGCAAACTGTATTACATTCTGAGTATTTCTCCTAAACCGCTGACGTCAGTCATCCATTTAAGATGTTTTGTCATTAACAGACAATAACGAGTAAAAATAAGAGGGAAATAATCTTTTATTATTCAAAGCTAACAGACCTGCATTACTTCTGTCCAGTGGCGCTATAAAAAAAAAAGGATAAGTTCTAGTAGCAGATCTCTTGGACAGGAGCCACGTGCACCGACATCTTCAAGCGCAGCTACTGGCACAACCTTCCTATGAAAATGCTGCCTGTTCTAATACAAAGGGGAAAAAAATAATTAAAAAAAAAAAATCCCCACTGTGACATGGTGCAAAGCTTGACTGCATTCACAAAAGGTAATGTAACACCCTTATCCAGCCGCCTCTCTCTGTCAAGAGATAAATTTCAAACAAATGGATACCCAGTCGATTACACAAGCGTGCTCTTTTAATGAATGAAACGGATCTAGTTAAAGGATGTATCCATGTGGCAGGTGGACTGACTAGCAAGGGAGACAGACGCTAATGTGGCTGAGGATGCACTCCCCCCTTCAGATAGTGCCCACCAGCGAGAAACCACCGAGGAGGGGCCGAAGTCTGGCCTGTCCAAGACAACCATGGAGATCTGAAAACATGGTGGTTCAGATAAAGATAACTGTTTTCAGCATTTATTTATTTGAAAATGTTTATATACCGCCTTTATAAGTAAGATTGATCAAAATGGTTTACAAAAAAACATGAGAAATAAAATATAATTATAAATCATAAAAATAAAATAGAAGAAAAAATATACATAAAACTAGTTAATAAAAATAATTAAATGAGCGTTATTTTACAAAACAAGAGAAAAGAAGGTATTGCCTGTGAAACTATAAACAGAAATTAAAACACAATATGATTGTTTATTCATTGTACCTGTTCGTTTAATGGAATCTAAGATAAGCAGCACTTTTTAGACTTATCCGGCCAAATATTGCTTTTGTACACAGACTTATCCGGCTAAGTAGCACCTGCTGCTACTTAGACAGACAAATCAGAACTTAGCCAGATAAGTGCAGCTTATTTATTATAAAAGAGCCTTCTGTCCTATATATTTTGTTGACCGTGACACCATTAATGGTTCATGAATTAAGATTTTTTAATGTGGGGATCATATGGCCAAAAGAGTTCAGTGAGAAATAACAGACTAGATGGTTGTAATAAGCATCTAAATATGAGAAAATCAAGTGCAAGTCTCCCGATATCAATGCAGTATGTTATTTCCAAGAATCCTCATTCTAAGAAGAAAGTAAAAAGATGGCGCTGGTGTGGACAGACGTGATATGGGAGACTCCCGCATTTGGGACTCGTTTTGTCTGAACATTTTTGCTTCCTTTCTGCTATGGCCCCCAAGGAGAAAAGGGAGATGAAAAAAGTACTTTCCATCCCCCACTCCGAGAGAGAGACCTCGATGCCCTTCCTTCACCCTCCATTTTCCTGCTTCGGAGGCACTGGGAATAGCCATAGGCGGAACTGCAGAGGAAGCTGCCCTCTCGTGCAAGCCCCAATGCCAGGGAGATCCCTCTGGCCCCTGGACCCATGAAAGCAGCGGTGCAAGGAATGTTTGGAGCCACTAAAGAGCCACAGCAAATCTCACTGCTTGGGGTGCTTAAGCTGGGGGTGGTTCTAACCCCTGCCAGGGTACTGGCACCGACCACAGAGTCAGCTGTTTCATCCTTTGCAGATCTCGGTGGATCCCCAGGAAAAACGGCCCCAACCAGGGTCGAAAGTGGAAAGTTAGGGGGGGGGTCTCAAAGGGGTGAGTTAAGCCTGGCCCAGTTTTACTGGTGTGTGCCCCTCCTGAATCCATGCTGGGCCCAAGTCTGGCGAGGCCACCTCTTCTGACACCGGATTCTACTTGTACTGCGTTAGTCAAATTGTAGCATTTAATGCCTGAATGCTGCGTGGATGTTGGTGGTTCTGCCGGGGCCAGGTTTAAGGTGGCAGTGACCACAGGCAGAGTGACTTAGGGCAAGAGGGCTCCCTCTTTCTCCTCCCCACTGGAAATCAGAGAGCAGCAGGGGAGTCCTGGTTTTTGGGCACCCTCAGAATCTGGTGCCCAAGGCATAGACCTGTGTTGCCTCTGACTAAATCCAGCCCTGGAGTTAACATCTAAAACTGAACTGCAAGATTCTTCACAAAAAAAGGGTCACAAAAGATGAGTTGAGGAGATGCAACAAAGGACAGGGAAGTCTTCAGCACTTAACGCAGTGTTTACTCGAGATATAATGGTCCTGATTCTTGGTGGAGGGATCCAAGATGGCGGTTTGTTAAGGAGCAGGAGAGTGAAGCTCCGTCGTTTGCCTTACTTCTATTGTTGATTTACCTCTTGAAAATGCAATTATGCCACACTCTAAGCGGAAGGCCAAACTCCGCGAAAATTAACCTTTTTCTCCTACAACGGACCCTCTTCAGCAAAGAAGAGACGGATTCCTCTCATCCACGCCAAAAACACCAGGAGCGGAGGCCACTGTGGGGGCTGGTGAAGAGCGTGCACCACCCTCTTTGGCCGAGATCTCGCTGAGCTCTGGCGCGGCAGAAATGCCATCCCCGCCCCGCTGGGCTCCGTTGGAGACCTTAACATCGCCCTCAATGTTACCGTTGGTGACTCAAGGAGACCGGATAGCGGCGGGAGAAAAGGTGACGACCCCAGGTTTTGCCACAGAGGTTACTGGACTTTCAGAAGCAGCCTCCCTAGAAAAGCAAAGGGAGGATTTCCATCTACTTGAAGCTACTATAGATTTAATCTCAATTAAGGCACTGGGACAGAAAACAACAGAGGACGCAGGAGGTGTTGCATCTCTTAATACAGGTACTTTATTTGTATTAAATAAACTTGAAAAAGTGACGCTAGAAGCTGTTTGGATGGCTTTGGTATCTATAGAATCTGCTATCACTTCATTAACTCAGGTCCTTATGGAGACTAACAAACGGGGAAAGATTATTGAAAATAAAGTTATGGCACATGAAGAAAAGCTGGAAGATTTTGAACAAAGAATTTCTCAAATGGAGAAAGTACAGCATAACCTAGAATTATCAGAGGCAATTGCCACTAAGAAACTAGAAAATATGGGAAATGCCCTAAGGTTTTTGAACCTAAGGGTTATACATTTTCCAATAGTTTACAAGATACCTTCAATAGACCTCTAAAAATTACCTGCTAAATATCCCTAAAATCCACAATGAAGCAATGCCACTGATTACAAAAGCTTTCTATATGCCACAAAAAACATCTCAGACCCTGGAAAATCAAAATGAAGAACTAAAATCTCTTGATATAATGGGACTACTAGAAGTGTCTCAGGAAACTGAGATGCGACAACGAGGAACTTTGGTAGTATCGTTCGCATTTGAACAGGAACGCAATAATGTTATGAAATTATTTCTGAGAAATAGAAATGCGACATTTCATGGTCATCGGATCTGGATATATCTGGACATTACTAAGCCGGATCACAGGAAAAAATTCTTGGAGATAAGACCAGATATTGCTGCAATTGGGGGGCAATGCGTAATACGATACTCGTGTAAATATATCTTAAAATGCCAAAAAGCAAAGTATGTATATTATGATCCAATGCAACTAAGATCGTTCTTAAATGCACACTCCTAAGTATATTCAGGTTCTGGCTTAGAAAAGGTAATGGAAGCTCCTTATTTCCTATAATGTGTTTGTAGATTATCGCTCAAACTTGTCAGGATCCCTCCAACTATTTTCTTATAAATGTAGGGGAGACTAAGAGGTGTAGTATTTCTTAATTTATATTAATGCTTATTTACAATTGGATGCAATCTTCCCTTTTCTGTAACATGTTTATTATGTTATTTGCATTTTGAACTTATAAAAATAAAATTAAAAAAAAAAAGATATTATGGTCCTGGCATCTTAAAACTAGAGACGCTTGAAAATAATCTTAAGATATTTAAGTCTGAGATCTGTGAAGTTCCCTAGGGTTCTCCCTGAAACTCCACGTACCACACTCAAGAGACACCTAATAGAAGTACTTAAGGCTCCAAGTGAATCTGTGCCTCCTTTGGGTAAAGCTTTATTTTTTTACGATCTGGCACGCGTGAGGGGGAACAAAAAGGAACAGGTTTTTCTAGCGACGGATTCCGGAGAAGTCTTCGGCGTGGTTGGACAGAGGCACTCTTCTGGGGTCAGTTGTCTCGAGCAGGTTGAAAAATGATTTTCTGTTTATATTCTCATTTTTAAATCGCTTTATTTCTAGGGCAGAAGACCTTGGTTTTAACTCAGAGTTAGGTAAATCTATACAAGGCAGGAAGAAATAAATTCTCTCTCTACGCCAGGTAGCACAAATTGTAGGCATATGTCAGATTTGCTTGTAGATGTCTTGCAAAGTATGAAAGCCTGAGGTATATTTTTTCAATCCGTCTCTACTGCAGTTTTTCCTGAATCCAGCGGCACTTAAACCTGGTGGAATATCTTGTCCTGGACTTGCGGTCATTACACTATTTCCTTTCACCGTTTTGCCTGTACTGCCTACCTGCAGGAATTACTCGCTGGATATCTCTCTCTCTCTATGCAATGGTTCTGATGGGGAATGCTTATGATTTATTTGATATAAAATGCAAAAGAAAAAAAAAAAGTTACATTTCAAATAAGATATCGTCAATAGAATCAAATATTCTGTTTATCCATAATCATCTAAGAGGAGTTTTTAAAACAGTGACTGCTTTGGTTTCATACAACAGATAAAAAGGAAATATTAAAGGAGATTGCTTTTCTATCAACAGTGCTAATTCCAGCATGGATATTACGTAACGTGAAAAACGCAACTGAAAAACCACCCGAGGTTTTAAAAACAGGAATACGAGTTTGAGCCACTATTCTCTATGTAAACAGAGAGAGAGCCACCTGACCCATCAATTTCACAATTCATATGAGCCCTTGGAGTGTGATGCCACAGTCACATCGCGCTGTTCTTCTGTCTCACATTCCTTTAACATGAGAAACAGTTCTTCATGTATCCCCTCCGGTAATATATGTAATGAGACGAGACGCGTGCTAACCGTTTGTTTAAACACTTGAAGTGATACTTCACTGCTCCAGAGCGCTAAGTGTTCCTAGTATAATATCCACAGTGGGATGGGAGATGGGGGTCCGCTGGTGGCCAGCGCATCCTTTTCCTCTTTTTAGCCACCTCTGGCTTCCTCTTTTCGGCAGCCTGCCAAAGTCGTAGAATGGGAGGGCAGCAGCAGGAATCGCACTTATCCGAACGTCATCTCCTGCCGCTGTGGGGGGGGGGGCAAATCTCGTGGCAAGAGCTGCAAGACTGGCCCCCCCGCAGTAGCAGGAGCTGATGTTTGGATAAACGCATTTCCTGGTATAGGGAGGTGCGATGCCACTGATCAGGCAGGGGGTCTGGTTTATCCCTGCCTGATCCAATCACTGCAAAGGTGGGGGGAGGCTAAAAGTTGACCATAACCACAAAGAAAAATGTGTGCATGCTGGCAGCTTACAGCAGTGGTTTTCAACCTAAGTCACACCTAACAGGTGGTTCTTACGTGCGTGACACACTGATCACATGACTGTCACGGGGCTTTATATAACTGCAAACCCATCACTGCCAAACACCTTGAGAACATAAACCCTTGCAAAATAAAAAAAAGACACCTAGAACCTTGCCATGCCATACGAGCACTATCTCAGGACTCAAACAGCAGCAGCCTTATCTATGACACGGCAGCAATGCAAATATTACACCATGCCCTAGAACACTAATACACTACCTACTGGGGTTAACAGAACAAGCCGGACTGCTACAAAGCCCTACAAAAAACTACAGACCAGCAGAAATACTACAGACCTCTGTTACACATGCAGAACCCTTACCTAATACAGAATAAGGGACTACAAATGTGTTGCCAGAGGATGTGGCTAGTGCAGTTAGTGTAGCTGGGTTTAAAAAAGGATTGGATAAGTTCTTGGAGGAGAAGTCCATTAATGGCTATTAATCAAGTTTACTTAGGGAATAGCCACTGCTCTTAATTGCATCAGTAGCATGGGATCTTCTTAGTGTTTGGGTAATTGCCAGGTTCTTGTGGCCTGGTTTGGCCTCTGTTGGAAACAGGATACTGGGCTTGAGGGACCCTTGGTCTGACCCAGCATGGCAATTTCTTATGTTCTTATGTTCTAATTAGAAACAGAAACATGCAGACAATAATAAAATGGAAAGCCCAAAAGAACAAAAAACAAATATGTAATGCACATTCCCAAAGATAACATATGCCAGTCACTAAAAATAATTTATTTTTTTTTTTACCTTTGTCTATCTTAGTTTTTAAATCGGTTGGTCCCAGGTTTTTTTTCCACATTCCCTTTCTTGGTCTTTTCCCATTTCCCAATTTTTACAGGATCTTTTTTTTCCTTTGTTTCTTCTCTCCACCTGTCTTCTTCCCTTCCTCTCTTAAACAATCACTCAGGCTCTCATTCTCACACTGTCTCTCTGTCACACACACACGCTCTCTCTCACACACTCTCAGGCACTCATTCTTATGCTGTCTCTCACACACACACAGGTTCTAGTTCTCACACACTCGGGCTCTCATTCTCACGTGCTATCTCTCTTTCACACACATGCCTCTCAACTTTCACATGCTGTCTTCTCTCATACATACACACTGGCTCTCTCTTTCACATGCAGTCTCATGCTGCGCAGAATTTGCGCAGAATTCCCCCCTGTGCAGAATTGCCATTTTCTGCGCAGAAAATGGCAGAGGAGACCCCGGCATGCCGCGAACAGAGCACACAAAAATGAAGGCCCTGGCGCACCGTTTTTGGGTCCCCCTGTGCTGCAGGATGTGCTCCGCTCACGGCAAAGATAAAGGCCCTGGAGCGCCATTCATGGCAAAAATGAAGGCCCCCGTGTGCTGTGAATGTAGTGTGCTCCACTCGAGGCGAAGATGAAAGCCCCGGTGAGAGTGAATGTGTGGGGGTGTGAGAGGAGAGGGGGAGGGGTGTGAGAGGAGAGGGGGAGAGGGTGAGAGGAGAGGGGAGGGTGAGAGAGCAGGGAGAGGGGTGTGAGAGAGAGAGCAGGGGAGGGAGCAGTAAAGTGTGAGAAAGAGCATGGAAGGTGAGAGAGTGGGGGGGGGGGGATGCTTGAGTGTGGGTACCAGAGAAAGGGAGCCTATATGAGGAGATTGTGAAGGAGTGTGTATGTGTGAGAAAGATTGGGAGCTGGTGTGTATGAAAAAGGGATCGTGAGTATGTGAGGGTACTAGCCTGTGGGAAGGGACTGAGTTTGTGTGAGACAGAGCCTGTGTGAAGGGGTGCATGAGAGAGAGACATAGGTAGCCTGTGTGAGGATGTATGTGTGAGAGAGAAAGGGAGCTTGTGTGGGTGTGTATGCAAGAGAGAGGGCCCTGTATGAGGGTGTGTGTGTGTGTGTGAGAGAAGGAGTGAGGGAGCCTGTATGAGGGTGTGTGTATGTGTATTAGAGAGAGGGAGCCTGTGTGTGAGAGAGGGTGGGACAGAGGGAGCCTGTGTGAGGGGCAATACTGAGAAAGGGGTCAAATTCTGAGACTGGCGATAGAGTGGAAGGGGTTGAGCCTAGAGGTGGAGGGGAGAGATACTGGCAGGTGGAGGAGTTGAGGCCTGAGAGGGCAAAGTGGCCAGGGGAGTAGGGAGAGCGAGTGGAAGGGACACTCTTACAGTGAATGTCTAGTGAAATTCTGCTCAAAATATTTGAAATTCTGCATCTCTAAGTAATAACCTTTTTTTGTATTAATTTAAAATGTAATTACTTAAAGACTCTCACAACAATCAACCCAATCGTATCACTGGTAAAACTATCAACATTTACTGGTCACTGCCAAGTGTTATATGTAGGCCTCTCACTCACAGGGTCTGCATAGCATATCAGACTCCTACTTAGGTACAAGGCCACCTTACTTTAATTGTAATATTTTTGTTAGAATTTTTTAAATTTTTTTGCACATTAAAACTGCCTCGTATCAGTTCTTCAGTAGAATTTTCATATATTATATTCCAAAGGTACGGGAGAAACAATAACTACTTATCTCGCCAATTTTGGTTAGTCACCCGACACGCGCGTGTTTCGAACCAACGGTTCTGCTTCAGGGGAATTTTTCTTCCGTATCCTGTCTCAAAGACGAACTTCTGGGTTTCCATTCCGCAAGTTTGAGGCGTCCATCTCTCTTTTCTTGGCTCGATTACCACGATTTTAAATATTGCCGCGGCTTCCTTGCGCCGCGTCCATCTTTGAAAGGCACACCGACTCGAGTGATCCTATTATAGCCCAGACCGGAACCTACGTCATTCCAAACAGTCTCCTTTCACGTCCGGTCCTCTCGATTACTTTTCTATTTCAAGATACACAGACCCCACGGAAGTCACGGCTATTTCCATTCTGTATAATTGGCACAATATTAAAAGGCAGATCGCCATGTTCATTCTCATATTCTTTATTATTTCTTTATTTTTTATTTGTGTTTGTATTCGCTGCTATTGCTAACTCAACCAAGCGGCGTTCTCTATCACGTCCGCATTAGCGACACTGGATACTTAATCACATGGTGTACATCCCATCCACTTCAGCGTCCCTAGCAACTTGATCGTTTTGTCACGTCTACTGCAGAGTTACTGACAACTTACTCGCGTCATCTTCTGAACATGCATTAACAATTTCTTCATCCTTTCAAACGTCATCGAAAATGACATTTCAACACCTGGTTCCCTGTCCTTGAAAAAGCTCCACTCTGTGCTCAGAAGAACTCTTACCACCTTACATATCGGGAGACAATAGCCAATGTCACCTCCGATATTGTAGTTAGCCTTAACCACCAGCGAACACGGGGGATTCTAAATCAAGGAGTACCAGTGGCAAGGAGTACCAGTGGCAAGGAGTACCAGTGGCAAGTACCAAACTCAGGAAAAGTTCTAAGACTAACTGGACTCACAAATTGTGAATCAGAAAAAGTCATTTATGCCATCTTCTGTCCATGCAACCTTCTGTACATTGGGCGTACCAAACGTAAGATCAGAACCAGGCTCATAGAGCACAGAAGCTGTATCAGGACTGAGAAGGTTACAGCACCTTTAGTACAGCACTGCATTACTTGTCAACATGTGTTTACAGATCTGAAATGGCTGATTTTGGAACAAGTGCAGAGTAGCCCGCGTGGCGGTGACATTCAAATGCGTCTCAACATGCGTGAGCAGTTTTGGATTTATTGGCTGAACACAATGGACCCGGGTGGACTAAATGAGAAAATAAACTGGTACTCCTTGATTTAGAATCCCCCGTGTTCGCTGGTGGTTAAGGCTAACTACAATATCGGAGGTGACATTGGCTATTGTCTCCCGATATGTAAGGTGGTAAGAGTTCTTCTGAGCACAGAGTGGAGCTTTTTCAAGGACAGGGAACCAGGTGTTGAAATGTCATTTTCGATGACGTTTGAAAGGATGAAGAAATTGTTAATGCATGTTCAGAAGATGACGCGAGTAAGTTGTCAGTAACTCTGCAGTAGACGTGACAAAACGATCAAGTTGCTAGGGACGCTGAAGTGGATGGGATGTACACCATGTGATTAAGTATCCAGTGTCGCTAATGCGGACGTGATAGAGAACGCCGCTTGGTTGAGATAGCAATAGCAGCGAATACAAACACAAATAAAAAATAAAGAAATAATAAAGAATATGAGAATGAACATGGCGATCTGCCTTTTAATATTGTGCCAATTATACAGAATGGAAATAGCCGTGACTTCCGTGGGGTCTGTGTATCTTGAAATAGAAAAGTAATCGAGAGGACCGGACGTGAAAGGAGACTGTTTGGAATGACGTAGGTTCCGGTCTGGGCTATAATAGGATCACTCGAGTCGGTGTGCCTTTCAAAGATGGACGCGGCGCAAGGAAGCCGCGGCAATATTTAAAATCGTGGTAATCGAGCCAAGAAAAGAGAGATGGACGCCTCAAACTTGCGGAATGGAAACCCAGAAGTTCGTCTTTGAGACAGGATACGGAAGAAAAATTCCCCTGAAGCAGAACCGTTGGTTCGAAACACGCGCGTGTCGGGTGACTAACCAAAATTGGCGAGATAAGTAGTTATTGTTTCTCCCGTACCTTTGGAATATAATATATGAAAATTCTACTGAAGAACTGATACGAGGCAGTTTTAATGTGCAAAAAAATTTAAAAAATTCTAACAAAAATATTACAATTAAAGTAAGGTGGCCTTGTACCTAAGTAGGAGTCTGATATGCTATGCAGACCCTGTGAGTGAGAGGCCTACATATAACACTTGGCAGTGACCAGTAAATGTTGATAGTTTTACCAGTGATACGATTGGGTTGATTGTTGTGAGATACATTGAAGGTACACTGGAGTACAGTTGTATACGGGTAGAAGGTTGTGATTACTTAAAGACTGTCATGTAAATTGTGTTATTTTGACCAATATAAAGTGTGCAGAATTTTAAGTTTTTGTGCGCAGATTCCCCCAGGAGTAACTCAGAGGTTCTCACATGCTGTCTCTCACAACATACAGACTCTCACTCCTACACACAGTCTCTCAATTCACCGTCTCACACACACACGCTCTACAGGGCCTCAAGCCTCCCTCTTGTCTCTGGGCTTCCTCTTCGCGGGTCACCACAAGATAAGCTCCGCAGCAGCCCTGATCTTCTCAGTCCCCGCAGGATGGGATCTGCAGTGGCCCTGCTACAGGACCTTCTCTTTTCGGGCCACCGCTAGGTGGGATCCACGGCAGTCCTGCCCACAGACGCTGCTCCTCGTCTTCCTTCCTGCCCAGGCGGCTCTGGCAATGTTTTTCTGCTGGGTCTGCACGGCCAGGAAGGAGAAGGAGCACCTGAATGATTGGGGGATCTCTTATTTTCTTCGGGTCGTGGTGAGATGAGCTCCACCCATGGCCCCGCCGACCTTCCTGCATGACGGCGACAAAAATGCACGCGTCCACGCACGCAGTTTAGAGGAAGCAATGGATGGCAACCCCCCCCCCCCCCCTTCCTAGCTGTCACCCGGGGCGGGCTCCTCACCACCTTAGTACGCCACTGAAAGTAAGTACAACATTTTTGAAGATGTAATCTGACCCCTAAGGGCCGTATTGATCAGAAATCGTTAAAACCAACAAGCAGGGCAAAAATGGCCTGATGCCTGGCTGCAGGGCAATTCAAATCCAAACCCATACTCAAGGCCAGTTTAGCTGCGATTGGCATCACATAACGAGCGTCACTAATTAGGCTCTCAGATGCACAGCTCCAATATGCCCTTCTGCGTTGAGGTTTCACGCCTCCGCCTCCTCCATGCCTATCTTTTGTCCCCGCAGCGCACAGAACATCTTAAGACTGAAGATAAAAGAAGTTACTCGTGGGGCCGTTTCTCACCCCCCTGACAGGCGCTCTACCAGCCCTCTTTAAGAAAAGTGGAGCGCACACAGGTATCTGCGCTTCCAGGTGCCCCGGGCAGCGCCGCAAGCCATTCCTTCCGCGAGTCTGAGCGGCCTTTGATCTGGGGTGACAGGAGACGTGCCTTGCACAAGCTAACCCCAAAGATGACGACAATCATCAGCGGACTTCTCATCACGTCCTTTCCCAATATTTTCTCCATTCCCTAAAATCCTTCACATGACAATACTGGGGAACTCCCGCAAACGTTCCTCAGACTGGAACTTGATTCCACAGAGATACTTATTACATTTGAAAATGAATAATAACTTTTTTTTTTCCTAATGTCTTAGCCAGCTGGTCCGCCTTTATTTTGGCATCAATAAATCCTGAACTTTTTTGCCATCTCATTCACAGAACGCAGGGTGTTAAATGGATCCCATAAAAATATTTTTACTCTTAATAAATAACAGGCCGGAGCGCACTGTTAACCCGCGTTTGGACGCGCGTTTTCGACGTGCTAGCTTTACCCTTTATTCAGTAAGGGGTCGAAAATGCAAATCCAAACCCCCCCCCCCCCCCCAAAACTAATAGCGCCTGCAACATGCATATGCATGTTGATGGCCCTATTAGTTATTCCCGCGTGATTCTGTAAGTAAAATGTGCGGCCAAGCCGCACATTTTACTTTCAGAAATTAGCGCCTACCCAAAGGTAGGCGTTAATTTCTACCGGCACCGGGAAAGTGCACAGAAAAGCAGTAAAAACTGCTTTCCTGTGCACCCTCCGACTTAATATCATGGCGATATTAAGTCGGAGGTCCCAAAAGTTAAAAATAATCAAAAATTTAAAAAAAAAAAAATTTTTAATCGACCGTGGCTTGAAAACCAGACGCTCAATTTTGCCGGCGTCCGGTTTCCGAACCCGTGGTTGTCAGTGGGTTTGAGAACCGACGCCGGCAAAATTGAGCGTCAGCTGTCAAACCCGCTGACAGCCGCCGCTCCTGTCCAAAAAGAGGCACTAGGGACGCGCTAGTGTCCCTAGCGCCTCTTTTTACCGTGGGCCCTAATTTTAATAATTTTTTTTTCTGCTTCACACACTCAGGAGAGTGGCCTGTGCACGCGCTGGGAGAGCGGGCACTTGCCCACACTCCCGCGATTTTTACTGTATCGGCCTGTGTGAGAAAGAAAGCCCAACCTGGAAAGGCAGTGCAGGCTGAAGACCATGGGCATTCAGAACCCCAGCACTATTAATGTCTTTCCCCAGTACTGCTGCCAGTATGTATACCACTTTTAGTCTCTGTTTATTGTCAGGTAACTGGTCTCTTACTCTGAGTATTTGTAAAGCCAAATGGCATCTTAAGGGTATTAAATAATAAAAACAAATACAGCCTCTTCTCTCCATATTAAAAAAAACCAGACAAGAACGCATCCAATTTTAGACTATTACTAGCAAAAAATGCCCAGCATTGCTCAGGTTGTCTAGTCCATAACAGCTATAAATTTTAAAAACAAACAAAAGTGGAAAGGATAAATATTGTTTTATTTTGCTAAGTAATTAACAGAAATCATATAGAAACTTTGTGAACCTCTCTATAAAATACACGGACAGTATATTAGACGTCTCTCGTTACCCAACTGTAGAGAGCGCTAAATAGGGATTGTTACAAAAGATTAAAAAGTACCGGTTCCTCCATTGAAAGAACTGTCCAGTTACTCCTACTCTCTGTTTCCTGTCTTGTAAGCAGCTCACAATCCACAACAGCGGCATAGCCACAGGTGGACCTTAGAGCTCAGGCTCACCTAATCAGGGCTGCCTGATACCAGAAGGCCTGCAGGATGGGCCGCCGGACTTCCTGACCCTTGGCGACCAAAGGAGAAGGCCTCGGACCTCATCCCATGGGGCTAGAGAAGAGATCTGGCAGTGCCAGAAGCCAGCACTCTAAGTTTGTATGTATGTGTGAGTGGGAGTGGGACCCTGTGTGTGTGTGTGTGTGCTGGGGAGCCTGTGTGGGTGCCTCTGCCTATGTGTGTCTGCCTGTGCATGTGGGCACATGCGTGTGTGCATGCATGCGTTTGGGGGATGGGGACGGGGCCTGAGAGACAGGGCTCTGCAGACAGAGCATATTAGAGAAAAGTACCCGGCGTTGTTTAGGGTTGTCTGGTTCACAAATGATGTAAATTTTCAACACCAAACAAAAGTGAAAAAGATAAATATTGGTTCATTGTATTAACAAATTAAGAAAAGAGCCCATGTGTGTGTATGAGAGTTGTATGTGTCTGTGTGTGTAACTGAGAGACAGGATTGGGCTGAGACAGGGCTCTGCAGACAGAGCATATTAGAGAAAAGTACCCGGCGTTGTTTGGGGTTGTCTGGTTCACAACCGACGTAAATTTTCAACACCAAACAAAAGAGAAAAAGATAAATATTTGTTTATTGTATTAACAAATTAAGAGAAGAGCCTGTGTGTGTGTGTCTGTGTGTGTGTGTCTGTGTGTGTGTGTGTGTGTCCCTGAGAGACAGGGCTGTGCAGACAGAGCATGTCATCTTTGCGCTGTTCAGGGTGCCACCTGGTGGCCACAGACAGATACAAAAGAGTGACCAACAAAGTACCAACATAACTGTCAGCCAATAAAGACAACTTGGCCCTTGCATTCTGCCCCCACAGACCCTACTTGATTTCCAGTCGTCAGCCTCCTTTGCATCCAACCCACTCGTCTGCATTCTGCAATGGTTTTTGGTTGCTACCAGTTCTGCTGGTAGGATATTCCAGGCATGCACCCCCTCCCCCCAGCACCATAACAGTTCCATTTTCCTTGCCCACTTCATTTCATAACTTCTTTGTCTTTGAACTTCATTTTTAATGCATTTCAGATGTGGGCATTTGTCCGCCTGTCTTCGGAGATATCCAGACTGTGGTGCTAAAGTGAAGTGAAGCGTGCTTTGGTAAACCCATAGGTTTACTGGTCATTTTTGTTTCTATTGAAAAGGCCACCCTCTTACTGAAAGCCACCAGATACTGAAAGTGTTACCCTCACATCCTCTCTATCTTTTAACTTTCTTCTACTTCTGTGTGTAAGGCATGTGTCGGAGGGGTTAGGTTGTCAGGATCCACGTCTCTCACATCAATTAATGGAAATAATGATATAAGAAGGGGATACACAAGATCCCTCGCCTCAAATTTGGAGAACAAAATCTTTTTTTTTTTTTTCCCAACATCTCCATTCGTTTCAAGGGAAAATGTCAAAGCCATTTCCACGGGTAAAAACAGAGGTCGTAGGCTTTGTGAAAACTGCAGGTAAAATGGCACGTTTGTTCAAAAGACGCACTGCACCTTACCCGCATGTTATGGTTTTGATGAATTGTGAACCCCGGGTCAAGGTGAGAGATGTCTCCGTCCACAGGGAGGAGCCCCGTGGGCCTCACCGTCGGTAGGCGTGGTCTCAGCGACGTAGGACATAGCTGTGAGAAAGACTTTATTAAGGAGAAAAGACAGCACATAACCCGAGGAGCGGGAAATGTAATAAAACACAGTCTTGAGTAAATACTGTAGTCCGGATGAAGATGTAGATACAGAGGTCTGGTAGTGGCCTGCAGCGCAGGGTACACCGGGGATTCCTGCAAGCTGTTGTAAATACCTCTGAGTGCAGATCCGGTAGTGGCCCGCAGCGCGGGGTATGCCGAGGAAGCTGTACAATAGATGCAGAGGTTGGTGATACAGGAACCAGGCCATAGACCTTGTATAGATGATAGTCCTGAGGCACAGATAGAGTATCGTAGATAGGCTGAAGAACGGTAGTGGCCCTAGAAACGGGGTAGGCCGAGGAATCTTCAGTAAGATAGTAGAAGTGGAGAATGTACTCACACAAGGAAGTCCCAGCAGACATACCCGAGGAGCGGGTCAGGATGTCCCAGGCAGGAGGGCCCTCAGAAGAGCGGATAGCCAAGTCGCGGAAGAGGCCCCAAGGAGTGGGTACTCAGAGCATCCGAATGCCAGGAGGAGAGTCTGGAACAGAAGATCCAAGTTAGAGCAGATTTAACAAGTGAAAGAACTCCTTGCTAATTCGTCTTAGCAATGGGCCAGTCAGTATAAATACACTAGCGGTGCTGACCTCATTGGGAGGGGATGCCCCCGAGGTTCCCGCCATGACGTATTCATAAGGAGGCCCTGCGCGCGTCCACCTAAGTGATACTGGAAGAAAGATAGCGGTCAGCAGCGCCCACGTTGTCCCGGGGACACCGGGGAAGTTGGCGTTAGTTGGTGGAGGCCTCCATTCTCCCAATGATTGATAGTGCAGGGAAAAAAAGAGGTGAGCATGAGAGGTCGCAGCCGTCTGCGACTGACGGGCGCAACACCGCACAGTTTTGGAGGCCTTTCTGCAGGAGGGGATAGGTCCGGAAAGGCAACAACGTGTGAAGGCTTGGACTTTCAAAATAAGAAATGTTTTGGCTGGAAAAAGCTACCACAGGAAAAGGTGGCATAAATATCTGTGGGTACATTTTCCTGGGGTTAATGATCAAAACAAAATGGCCTGCATAATTTTGCTTTGATTGTTGGTGCCAAGCCCATGGGTACAAATCTACTCACAGAGTTTAAACCAATGCCTCTTCTATGCTGGTTTATGTCTAATAAGCAAAACTAATTCTGTAGATGACCCATCCTTGTCCTTGTTTCCTCATGCTGTTCCACATTCATGGATCCTGGTATCCAGTCTCCAAAACAATGTAGTCAATTTAATTCACCAATGTTGCTGATTTTTTATTTGTGTATGAGGGGATGGTCTCTCGTCATTTTGCCACTCTTCTTGGTGCCTTGACTGGCACCCCTAGCTTCCATGCCACACTTTACTCCTTACCCGACTTGCATCGAGGGACCAGTGCTACAGGGAGAAATTGCAGAAGGGTTCCCATCTCGATTTCCTGCGCCAAGAGCCCAATGACACTTCACTCCTAGATGAGGAATGGCTCTGCTGCTCAGCCTTGTGCTGAAGCTTAGGACTGTTACCCACCAGCACCTTCAAGGCTTCCATCTTTCAGACACGGTGCTGCTGTGCTCTAGGTGACATCTAACCACAGCTGGAGCAACTGGAAGAGGCCTGGTCCAGGCCCAGACAGCAACAGCAGACAGTATATGTAACCATGATGGATATCCAGCACCCATAGATACAGGCGAAACTGCTGAGCATGGGCTTCTTGGCCTTTTCCATGTTTATCCTAAAAACGTTCCATTTGAGGAGTTGCCAAGGCAGTGGCAAACAATAAAAGCAGCAACAAGGCACAAGGCCAAAAGGTAAAAAAAACAGTTAAGGGAGACGGGACACATCCATAGCGTAGCTCAGAAAACGACCGACTGAGGGGCTCAAGAGGCAGCATGCGTGCATGGGAACTCCCGCACACGCTCAGTAAAGACTTAACTGAGCTCTGATGGCTGGGTCTGCATCGGATGGCGTCGCCCAGGTAATGACTAACGCTTGCCTGCTTGTCAACGAAGAATCCATCATGTCTTTAAATGTGTATTAGAATATTCTTTAAACCAAACACTGTAAGGAAACCGGCTGCAGCAGCAGAAACAACCTGCTTCTCGGAGGAGTAATGAAGAATTTCTGAAGGTAAACCCATAAATAACAGGTTTATTAGGAAATCGCCTTCCTTTATAAAATGATTTAAATTATGGGGGGGTTTTCCCTCCCAATACCCTTAAAGCTTTCATCTTTTCCTCAGTTAAATGTCGGTATATAAAAATTATAAATAAATAAAATAAATAAATTATTAGATTACATTTTTGTAATTGGAACCTCTTCTGATCAACTTAAAAACGTAAGCCGAGAAGCCCTTTCAGCAAATGGGATAAGAAAGCTGATTCTTGTAAATGGGGTAAATTGTTTCTTCCAAAATACTAAAACTACCCTTATTTTTCAAAATTTATTTTAAGCTTAATATTCTTACAAAATGTTAGTTATTCCTGAGAGGGCCTGACCCAGTGCTCATAGGATGTGAGCTGGGAGTAATGGGCTCCATTTCCTTCAGCCACCAGCAGTCCTTGAGGTGCAGTTAGCCTTCTGCCCTAACTGCTAGACAAGGACGAAGGAAGGCAGGGTTCAAATCCTCCGATATCCTCTGTGACCTTGGGTAAGCCACTTAACCCTCCAGTGTCTCGGCTACAAACTGAAATTGTAAGTCTTCGGGAGCAGGGAAATACTCGCTGTATCTGAAACGTGACTTGCCCTGGGCTACCAATGGACAAGCACGAGTTCAATCTAAAACTAAATTTAAAAAAAAATAACAAAATAAAAACTTCAGCAAATCACTTTATCACCTGTGGTTTCAGGTCCCCAATTTTGCTGTAAGCTCTTTGGAGCAGGGAGCTGTACCTGGAGGCAATCTCTCTCTACATAAATCTGCATGTTGGTCACATTCAAGAAAGCATATGGGCACCGTCTTTCTGAGCCATTCGTTATCTCTAGGGGTTACTTACATTAATCCACCCCAAATTGTCCCTTAGGAATCACAACTGAAGAAATACATGTAAAGTTCCTCTCCCCTTCTATGCATTTCCTGCAGATGTGCATGGGGGTATACACAAAGCACACTTCTGAATTCTGTCCAGCACCCCTGCAGATGTGCATGGGGGTATACACAAAGCACACTTCTGAATACTGTCCAGCACCCCTGCAGATGTGCATGGGGGTATACACAAAGCACACTTCTGAATACTGTCCAGCACCCCTGCAGATGTGCATAGGGGTATACACAAAGCACACTTCTGAATACTGTCCAGCACCCCTGCAGATGTGCATGGGGGTATACACAAAGCACACTTCTGAATACTGTCCAGCACCCCTGCAGATGTGCATGGGGATATACACAAAGCACACTTCTGAATACTGTCCAGCGCCCCTGCAGATGTGCATGGGGGTATACACAAAGCACACTTCTGAATACTGTCCAGCGCCCCTGCAGATGTGCATGGGGGTATACACAAAGCACACTTCTGAATACTGTCCAGCGCCCCTGCAGATGTGCATGGGGGTATACACAAAGCACACTTCTGAATACTGTCCAGCGCCCCTGCAGATGTGCATGGGGGTATACACAAAGCACACTTCTGAATACTGTCCAGCGCCCCTGCAGATGTGCATGGGGGTATACACAAAGCACACTTCTGAATACTGTCCAGCGCCCCTGCAGATGTGCATGGGGGTATACACAAAGCACACTTCTGAATACTGTCCAGCGCCCCTGCAGATGTGCATGTGGGTATACACAAAGCACACTTCTGAATACTGTCCAGCGCCCCTGCAGATGTGCATGGGGGTATACACAAAGCACACTTCTGAATACTGTCCAGCGCCCCTGCAGATGTGCATGGGGGTATACACAAAGCACACTTCTGAATACTGTCCAGCGCCCCTGCAGATGTGCATGGGGGTATACACAAAGCACACTTCTGAATACTGTCCAGCGCCCCTGCAGATGTGCATGGGGGTATACACAAAGCACACTTCTGAATACTGTCCAGCGCCCCTGCAGATGTGCATGGGGGTATACACAAAGCACACTTCTGAATACTGTCCAGCACCCCTGCAGATGTAAGTCCATTTGCGCCAGAACAGAGGGCTAGGCATGGGGAATTTGGAGAAGTGGGCTTCTAGCTCCACAGGTTACTTTTGCTTCGGGCAGCTGAGAGGGAGGGATGGGGGGGGGGGTCTATTAGCCGCACAGTTTTGTATCCTGGGCTGGTGGGAGGAAGAGGGATCGCCATTTCCAAGCGCTGGAACAGCAGCTAGATTTCTCCCGCTACCTTTGCCAAGACAGACTGACAGCACCGAAAACCAGTGCTAGTTATACCGGACCCCGCCTTCTCCCCACCATCATCACCAGAATGCCCAGAATTTGTGGGGCTAAATTCAGTTGCTTAACCCTGATAAATCTGCAAAGACTTTGATCTGGCCGGTTAAGTTTTTACTTAATTGCCTAGATCCCCCCCCCAAAAAAAATTCACCCCCAAGTGTTTAATGAAATCCCATCAGCTGTGCATTGATGTGTTTTGCCTAAGAGAAGCGTAGTTGTTGAATGTTAGATGTGACGAGAACAAATGTTATAATACAATTGTCTGGCCCGTCAACGTTGTTCAGTACTGCATGTACTCTTAAAGGCATTATCAAGCCAAGAAAAAGCAAATAAAATCGTAGAATCTTTCCAGTCCTCTAACAGTGGATTCTTGGAGCTGGCGCCTGCTTTGCCCCTTGAGGATGCAGAAGTCACCATCCATCCATGCAGGCCAGAAGGTGAAACACACAAGAAAGCCTAGATAGATAGTGAGATAGACCTGTGTAGAATACTGGCCTTCTACTGATGCTCTCCATATAGGTGAATATTCAATGCTTGCTTTCTGCTTTGTGGCTATATCCTGTTTTCAGGAGGGGAGGAGGTGGGAAATCCAGCAATTTTCTCTCTTTCTTTCTCTTTTGGGCTTCCAGCTCAATCGGAACCAGACTGTGTGGGCATCAGTGGCCTGACATGGCCATCTATGTCCGGGATGGCATAGAGTCCAACAGGATAAACATCCTGCATGAGACTAAATACAAAATTGAATCTTTATGGGTAGAAATCCCTTGTGTGTCGGGGAAGACTATAGTGATAGGGGTATACTACCGTCCACCTGGTCAAGATGGTGAGATGGACAGTGAAATGCTAAGAGAAATTAGGGAAGCTAACCAAATTGGTAGTGCAGTAATAATGGGAGACTTCAATTACCCCAATATAGACTGGGTAAATGTATCATCGGCTCACACTAGAGAGATAACGTTCCTGGATGGAATAAATGATAGCTTTATGGAGCAATTGGTTCAGGAACCGACGAGAGAGGGAGCAATTTTAGATCTAATTCTCAGTGGAGCACAGGACTTGGTGAGAGAGGTAACGGTGGTGGGGCCGCTTGGCAATAGTGATCATAATATGATCAAATTTTATTTAATGACTGGAAAAGGAACAGTGTGCAAATCCAAGGCTCTCGTACTAAACTTTCAAAAGGGAAACTTTGATAAAATGAGAAAAATTGTTAGAAAAAAACTGAAAGGAGCAGCTACAAAAGTAAAAAATGTCCAAGAGGCGTGGTCATTGTTAAAAAATACCATTCTAGAAGCACAGTCCAGATGTATTCCACACATTAAGAAAGGTGGAAAGAAGGCAAAACAATTACCAGCATGGTTAAAAGGGGAGGTGAAAGAAGCTATTTTAGCCAAAAGATCTTCATTCAAAAATTGGAAGAAGGATCCAACAGAAGAAAATAGGGTAAAGCATAAACATTGGCAAGTTAAATGTAAGACATTCATAAGACAGGCTAAGAGAGAATTTGAAAAGAAGTTGGCTGTAGAGGCAAAAACTCACAGTAAAAACTTTTTTAAATATATCCGAAGCAGAAAGCCTGTGAGGGAGTCAGTTGGACCGTTAGATGATTGAGGGGTTAAAGGGGCACTTAGAGAAGATAAGGCCATCGCGGAAAGATTAAATGATTTCTTTGCTTCGGTGTTTACTGAAGAGGATGTTGGGGAGGTACCCGTAATGGAGAAGGTTTTCATGGGTAATGATTCAGATGGACTGAATCAAATCACGGTGAACCTAGAAGATGTGGTAGGCCTGATTGACAAACTGAAGAGTAGTAAATCACCTGGACCGGATGGCATACACCCCAGAGTTCTGAAGGAACTAAAAAATGAAATTTCAGACCTATTAGTAAAAATTTGTAACTTATCATTAAAATCATCCATTGTACCTGAAGACTGGAGGATAGCAAATGTAACCCCAATATTTAAAAAGGGCTCCAGGGGCGATCCGGGAAACTACAGACCGGTTAGCCTGACTTCAGTGCCAGGAAAAATAGTGGAAAGTGTTCTAAACATCAAAATCACAGAACATATAGAAAGACATGGTTTAATGGAACAAAGTCAGCATGGCTTTACCCAGGGCAAGTCTTGCCTCACAAATCTGCTTCACTTTTTTGAAGGAGTTAATAAACATGTGGATAAAGGTCAACCGGTAGATATAGTATACTTGGATTTTCAGAAGGCTTCTAGGAAAAGTAAAAAGTCATGGGATAGGTGGCGATGTCCTTTCGTGGATTGCAAACTGGCTAAAAGACAGGAAACAGAGGGTAGGATTAAATGGGCAATTTTCTCAGTGGAAGGGAGTGGACAGTGGAGTGCCTCAGGGATCTGTATTGGGACCCTTACTTTTCAATATATTTATAAATGATCTGGAAAGAAATACGACGAGTGAGATAATCAAATTTGCAGATGACACAAAATTGTTCAGTGTAGTTAAATCACAAGCAGATTGTGATAAATTGCAGGAAGACCTTGTGAGACTGGAAAATTGGGCATCCAAATGGCAGATGAAATTTAATGTGGATAAGTGCAAGGTGATGCATATAGGGAAAAATAACCCATGCTATAATTACACAATGTTGGGTTCCATATTAGGTGCTACAACCCAAGAAAGAGATCTAGGTGTCATAGTGGATAACACATTGAAATCGTCGGTACAGTGTGCTGCGGCAGTCAAAAAAGCAAACAGAATGTTGGGAATTATTAGAAAGGGAATGGTGAATAAAACGGAAAATGTCATAATGCCTCTGTATTGCTCCATGGTGAGACCGCACCTTGAATACTGTGTACAATTCTGGTCGCCGCATCTCAAAAAAGATATAATTGCGATGGAGAAGGTACAGAGAAGGGCTACCAAAATGATAAGGGGAATGGAACAACTCTCCTATGAGGAAAGACTAAAGAGGTTAGGACTTTTCAGATTGGAGAAGAGACGACTGAGGGGGGATATGATAGAGGTGTTTAAAATCATGAGAGGTCTAGAACGGGCAGATGTGAATCGGTTATTTACTCTTTCGGATAGTAGAAAGACTAGGGGGCACTCCATGAAGTTAGCATGGGGCACATTTAAAACTAATCGGAGAAAGTTCTTTTTTACTCAACGCACAATTAGACTCTGGAATTTGTTGCCGGAGGATGTGGTTAGTGCAGTTAATATAGCTGTGTTTAAAAAAGGATTGGATAAGTTTTTGGAGGAGAAGTCCATTACCTGCTATTAAGTTCACTTAGAGAATAGCCACTGCCATTAGCAATCGTTACATGGAATAGGCTTGGTTTTTGGGTGCTTGCCGGGTTCTTATGGCCTGGATTGGCCACTGTTGGAAACAGGATGATGGGCTTGATGGACCCTTGGTCTGACCCAGTATGGCATTTTCTTATGTTCTTATGAAAGTTTGTATCCACCAATCTCCTCCCCCAAGTAAGCCCAGTCACTGTCATGGCAAATCCTTGGCCAGGGGCCACCAACCACGGCTCCTTTTAGATCTCAGCTAATGTGGACCATAAGTCTGGCCACTAGGTGTCGCCACCGACTCCCTCTGGCCCCTCCACAGCTTTGAACGCTGCCTCTGCAGCATCCCAGCCCAAATCGAGAATCAAACCCTTGTCCCCCGGATGGCTGCGTGCATACCTCTCACTGCTGATTTATGTTTTCATACGATTTCTCCTGTCATCCTGTCGTTATGTCTAAACAGTGCTTTTTCAGTGTTTGCTGAGTATTTAAAAAAAAAAAAAAAAAAAAAGCACTACTAGTAAAATATTACAACAGGAAAAATCAGCAATCGTTCAAATTCCAATTTTGGGGTTTCGATTTTGGGGTTTTTTTTAATTTTCGGAGGACAGATAGGCGCGCTTAAAGATTCAGAAAGCTCCTCCTTGGCCACATTCACGATTATGATTCGACGTAAATTGGTGGGGGGGGAGGGGGTGGCGCTGGTTTGTACTGCCGCTGTTCTGGGGTCCTTATCAGAAGCCCCTGCGTGCATTAAACTGATAAAATGTAGAGCGGGCGCCCACAGGATCAAGAGATGAGGAACAGATTTAGGGAACAAGGGTTTTAAAAACAAGAGGGCACTAAAATAAGCTCCTTCACTTTCATTTCAAGCAAGCACGGAAGTGCAGGTCTGCACGCACCCGCACGCGGTCTCACTCTCCCTTCTTGGGGAGGGCTTGGCATAGAATCTGCTGCTGTTTTACTCCCTCGCTGAGGAGGGGGGACAGTGGCCAGCACAAGCTTCTTTTCCTCTCACCTCTCTGCCTCCCCCCACCCATTTATTAAGCACAATTTGTAGCTTCTTACAGTCTCCAACCTATTATGCCCTTTGACCCTACTTTATGCAAATTTCAGCAAACTGCTTTTATACTCAGGCGAGACAAGTCTACAGCTGCCTACCCAGAGCGAGCACCTGTGCTCATTCAATACCCAGGCACCGTGATCACAAGCCTTGCAACGTTTTACGTTTTTTTTTAAGTCAAAAAGTTCCACATAGCCACAGTTAGTATTTTTATGGCTTCAGTAGACAAATTCCCCAGATGTCTGGAAGTCTGTTTACCTTTGCATTTATAGCTTTCATGGCTATGGGACATCCAGACCCTGCAGAGTGAGGTTAATCGACGCCCTGCCTGCCTGCCATTGCAGGACCACAGTGAGTCAGTTTATAATGCACTCCAAGAGTTTATAGCTCAGCTGTCATCCTCTCTTTTCATAGGGGGACGCTCTCCTATTTGTCCATTTTTCTATCTACATCCTCCTGGAAGTTCCCAGACTCTAATGCTCTCTTCTTCATGCTGTCATAAGCCGGGTTGTTCATGTCTCCACAGTACAGAAAAAGTATATCCAAAGCACCAGGCTGAGAACAGCTGCCTTGAAATTGGTAAACCCTATCCGACACACATTTTCGGAGCATCAGCACAGACACGGCACCTGAAGCTACATTTTTTCGTTTGCTGTAAAAATCTTTCTTGGACGGTACAATCTGCACAACTCCAGCCCTGACTCAGGTGCTCAACATTCATTCCATTCCCACTCCCTGCAGCTTTACCAACAGACTCTACTCTGTTCCTGCCAGCCCTACCCCTTATAAAAGGTCACCAAATGTACCTATGTTCAAAGCAAGGAGCTGGAAAGGTTACAACACGGTCACGCCAGAGGCGGCGATTCAGTGCCATACCTGCCTCCTGCTCCTTTGACATCGTCCCTAGCACCTTGGAAAGGGAGTCCTAGCCATCACCCGAGAGCAGCGGGCCACAGACCAGTCTGTTTTTCAGAAAAGCCAACGTACACGACATATCTGCATAAATATCTCATGCGCATCCATCATGGATACCCTGAAGACCTCGAAGATCATAATGACCCACCACTGAACGAGAATGACATCTACTGGCACGATTCATGGTGCACATCTACTGACTGAACGAGAATGACATCTACTGGCACGATTCATGGTGCACATCTACTGACTGAATGAGAATGACATCTACTGGCCCGATTCATGGTGCACATCTACTGAATTCAAGAGCAGTGATTTTCCAAATCAATCTTCCAGGCACACCTAGGCCAATCGGCTTTCAAGATATCCTCAATGAAGATGCATGAAGTAACAATCTATATACTGCAGCTCTTCTGTGTATACAAATATCCCTTTATGTATAATCACTGTAGATTTCCTAAAAACCAGTTTGGCTCAGCTGTGCCTCGAGAAGCGATTTGGGAATCACTGTTCTAGGGAGTGTTGTGGTCTGTGACACCTGGCTGAAGTCTGTCACTGCGATAGATGGACTGCTCTTTAAGGAAAAAAAAAAAAGGAGGGAAAAACCTTGGAAGAAAAATTTTAAACTACAAAGTCTCTTTGTAAGCAAATGCAAGTTGATAAAAAGTTATATATTGTGTAACAGAGGCACATTTAAAGTTGAATTTGAAAAGCGGTGTGCATGCAAAACGTTGCAGATGCGCGCACAAATAGCGCTCGCGTGCGCGAGGGCTACTGGGGCTATTTTATAAACCTCGCGCAAGTACTGATATGCAAATATCTTTGACAGCATAAAAAAGTGGCGGGTGAGGGGCGTGCCTGAGCAGGGTCAACATTTACACACATAAATCCCGATTTTATAACCTGCGAATGCTGCGCGCACAGGGCTGTTACCTGCGCATATTTACTTCTGCTCTTTATTGGGTGTAAGTCAAAATAGAATCCTTTGTAGCCAAAAAACAACTGCGTGAAAGTTCCGGGTCATCCAGACCCCTCTGGCTTTCTAACCTGCACTCCCCCCCCCCCCAGTTTACCCAGAACTCACAGCTGTCAAACTGAGGTGTAAATTTAAAATCTTGGTCCTCGCATTTAAAAGTCTTCGAGGACAAGGACCCCCCCTCATTTACAGAATAGGATCCATTGGAAATGCCCACTGAGAGTTATTCGCTCCTAGTGTGGCTCACAGCTGCAGTTCCTCTTGGTAAAAAGTTTCCGCTGTGTAAAATTTCAAAATCGGTCTTTTTCTATGCCGGTTCCTAAATTATGGAACAGTCTTCCATTGGAAGTTAGAGAAGAAATGGATCTGATGAAATTTCAGCGTAAAATAAAAACTTGGCTGATGATGACGGAGCTTTCGAATTAATTCTTGGGAAAACCATCTCGGCTTAAGGAGTTGGTGATGCTGGCGTATAATCCCAATTTAGATATATATGGGGCACAAACTTAAATATAGATTTACTGTAACAGGACGGAGGTGGGTACCTTTTTAGGACTTTTAATCTGGATGGCTACTAGTATGTTTATTATTTGTTTAAAACCGGTTTATTTTATGTTTTTATATGATTTTGTTGCTATATGTGTACATCGCTTTGTAAATTTTATTGAAAAATTGGAAAGCGATTAATATATTTTATAAATAAATAAACAAATCTTACTTGCTAATTAGTTTTCCTCGATTTCTGACAGACCAGTCTAGATGCCACCCGAAGGAAGAGAGGGGGACAAAGATTAAGCTGGGGCACAAGATAATACTGACGGACAGGGGAGCATATCTACATGAAGGGTGAATGGAGGTGACGCTCCGCTTTCTTTTCTTTTGCTGATTCTTTTCTTCTGCTGATGTGATGTACACCAACGAATGTTGGTATATAAAAGCAAATAAATAAATAAATAAAAAATTAGCGGGGAGTCCGAAAGACTGGGGGAGAGAGAGACTCCCGGGGAAGAAAGAGGCCATGGATCTTAAAAAAAAAATGGCGCGGGCCATCCATTGCTCCTACCATGTGACAGGGGCCGACCAATGGCACCGGTAGTCCCTGTCATATGCTAAGGGCATAGAGCCACTGGCGCCATTTTGATTAGTGGCAGCCGACGGCCCGAGAGGGGGAGATCGCTCCCGGGATCCCGCTGGACCACCAGGGACTTTCGGCAAGTCTTGGGGAGGGGGTCGGGCAAGTCTTGGGGGGAGGTCGGGAGGGTGGGGGATTGCAATTAATTAAATTTGAAGGGTTGGGGTGGGTTTGGGATTTGTTTGTTTTTTAATGTGCCTTTTCTCCCCCCCCCCCCCCAAAAAAAAATGATAAGAAAACCAGATGAAATTTCATGGGTTTTCCTATCATTTCGTCGGCGCCCCCCCCCGAAACAAAACGAAGCAGGAAATATCTTCTTTATTTTCTATTTCATTGCAAATGAATGCACATCCCTAGCTCACATGGCTTCTTGTGGTTTACTTTATGATATTGTGGCATATGATTATTTATTTCTATTGCCGCTTTGTAGCATTCTATTATTGTATGTGGCTGGAATCTTAAATCTTCCTGCCTATGTTTTCTGCAGTGGTTCTTATTTATTTATTCATGTTTTACATACTAGGTGTAGAAGAAACCTAGTGATTAGAGCAGTGGTTTGAGAACCAAGGAAGCTAGAGTTCATATTATGTTGCTGCTCCTTGTGACCTTGGGCAAGTCACTTCATCCTCCGCTGCAGCTTTAAAGCTTTAGTTACTAAGCGTTTTTCTTATAGACCACAGAGTAGGAGAAAAGGCTTAGTAAATCAGGCCTTTAGATTGTTAAGAACCCCCCAGGTAAGGGAAATATTTGCCGTACCAGATTTTAACTCACCTTAAGCTCGCTTTTGGGTAAGTGAGTAATTACATTTAAAATCCAAGGAAAGAAGAGAAAAAGAGGGTAGTACAAGAAGGGTCAATTTGGATGCTTCTAGGAAACATGAAATATTGAGAGAGTGGTAGATGCTTGGAGCAACCTATTAGCAGAGATGGTGGAAATCAGACCGTAAGTAGGCTTAGGGAGGATGTAGAGGGCAGTGGCAAGAACAGAGTTGAGACGTTTGGTAAAAGACAGGGGGGGAAAGGGAGGGTAAGTGGAGCCTGGGTGTTGGGTCAGGTACTGGAACTTGTATGCTCATCTCCCCGGAACAGTAGAGGACCAAAGAGAGAAGACAATGAAACGGGCCTGCAGGTGGTCAAACTTGTACAGCTGAGAGCCGGGAGATATCCTTAGGATTGGTGTGCACAGGAACGAATGGGTAGATCTGGTGGCATAAGCCTTTATTCTCAAACTCCATTAGACCGGTCAAGGTCCTCTCCCTTTTGCTGCATACTAGTTGCAGCACAGAGCACCAAACTGCATTTACATTGATCCTGCCTCCACAGTTTGGGCTCATTGTTGACTCTGCTCTGTTTTTGCAACCGAGAGAAAAAAAAAAAAGAGTCCATTGGATTATAACCATGCTTGGACCTAATGTGCTCCAGATTCTTCCTGAAAGGAGGATGTGTGCAAGCGGTATACTGAACTTTTGCAGATCTGGCAAGGCCTCACAGCCTAGGAGTAAATTTACTTCTGTGAGTCCAAAGGTAACCAGTTAAAGTCCTGAGATAGGAGACAGAAAACGAGTACTAATCAAGAATTTTACAGTGACAGTTTAAGCAAACTCGGGACAGTTCTGAGATCAGGGTTGGGTACAAGGAGTGGGTATGATAGTAATGTAGTAGATGACAGCAGAAAAAAAAGACTCAAGCAATCCATCCAGGCTGCCAAGTAGAACTTTTTTTTATAGTAGTAACTGCTGCACCCTGCATATTAGCCCTGTGACTTTTGCTAAGGGTAGTAACTGAGCAGGTTACCCCCACCCCCCCCACCCCCGCCATGCCTTCTTTAAGGAAAGAAACTGCCCCTCTGTGCAGGTTACCCCCCTTAACACAGGTTACCCCTTTACTTCCTTTATATTTTTTAGCCACCAGGATCCTCTATGTGCATCCCACCACCCTTTCCATGAAGAAATATTTCCTGATGCTGCTCCTGAGTCCTTCCCCCTTGGAGCTTCATGGAAAAGGCTTGATTCCCATGCATCATTAATACCCTTCAGGTATTCAAAGGTCTATCGTGTTTCCCCCGTCCCTTCTCTCCTCTCCTCCAGAGTATATATATTCAGGACCTTCAATCTCATCTCATAAGTCTTCTGGTGCAGACCCCACACCGTCCATCTTATTTCTATCCTTTTTGAAATACGGTCTGCAGGTCAGGCCTCACCAAGGCCCAGTACAGGGGTATAATCACCCTCTTTTTCCTGCTGGTTATTCCTCTCTCTATGCAGCCCAGCATCTGTCTGGCCTTAGCTACTTCCTGATCACATTGCTTCGCCACCTTCAGATCATCAGGCACTATCGCCTCAAGGTCTCTTTCCCATCCTGTGCATCATTCTTTCTCCCCCCTCATCACATAGAGCTCCTTTGGATTTCTGCACTCCAAATGCATAACTCTGTACTTCCTGGCAATGAATCCAAAGGGCCAAAGCGAAGATGACAACATTGACTGATTTGGATAAGAAACAGTCCCTGTATGGCGGACAACTAGGAGATATCCTTAGAGCATAGTAGATGGGGGCAACTGAGCCAACTCGGTGGGCCAATTGGTCCTTATCTGACATCATCATCTACTATGAAATGGATGCAGAGTGTTTCATCAAGTTATTAGCACTACTGGTTATCTGTGTGGACTTCCAAGTTTCACATCATCCGGGGTTTGTCCATGTTTTGCTGAGACTAATTTGCATGCAGCCAGCAAGTCGAGGTGAAGTTCCTGAGGTTCACAACTATAGACCAAAGTGCTGTAGCTCCCATATGAGTTGTAATGCATGTTAAATGAACTGTTAGAATATTTTTATAGCCCATAATTTATTTTTGTGTGGTAATTATAATTCTAATTAATTTATAAGATCACCATCTGGGAGTTGCTGTACTGCACTTGTGTAAAATGTGCAACCTGATGTTGACTGACTATGAGGTTCAATTTACTATGCCAAAAAGCAGAATATAAATCAAATAAATAATGAATAGTAGTTCATTCACTCACTTAGATTTTATTTTATATTTTGTAGTTGCTGACTTATGGGCTTCTGATTCAGAGCACTGACATTTTGGCACAGCAATGTTCAGGGTTTTGTTTTTGGTTGTTTGCTTGTTTGTTTTAACAGGGACCATTATCTGTTACATAAAATAAACAAAAGTAAAATAAAAAAAATAAAAAAGTCTGTTTGGGGGATGGTGAAGTTGACTTCTCAGTCAGGATCCTCAGTAAACAGGGCTACTACAAAAATAACCAAAATTACAAATGGAAGCCAAATCAATTTGTTTATCTATTTTACAGTATTATTGCTTGTTTTCTCACTAAAAGCATTCAAAGCAAGACTCAACAACAGATTGATTCACAATCCAAAACAATGCAACAGCTATAAAATTACATAAAGATTATAAAAGTTTGATAACAAAGTAAAACTGAATTAAGAATTTTAAACAAACAATAGAACCAATCAACATAACCTTGTAATGACCACATAGTTTACATAGTAAAGGAGATCCTGAAACAGTGCAGATCAATATTCCTGCACAAATAACCACGTCTTTAACAGATGACACAGCACAGGATAATCTGAGGAGTATGAATTTCCATCGGTAATTCATTCCATAAACTTAGAACAGCACAGGGAAAAGACCCCGCTACAGGTTGAGACAATTTTATTTCTTTTACAGAAGGAACAGTGAGAAAACTCATCCTGCGATCTTAGCAAACAAACTGGTGTATAAACAGGTAACATGGTCTGTCATGCAGATACTCAGCCCACAGACCTTTTGTGGCCCCGAAGGCTGAGAATTTTGAATTAAAGTTTGAAAGTAAAACTGGTAGCCAGTGCAGTTCTCCCACAGCGGATGTGACATGATCTCGAGAGGCCGCATCCAGATACCTCCAAATTACCTGTTTGTGGCCAAAGTCTTTCTAATTGGTGCCAAACTCTTTTTAATGGTATGAAAGACTCAGAACTAACCATCCAATTCTGTTCTTATGGAAGCAATCTGATCCAATGAATTTTTACCTAAATCATTAAAACTTATCCTCACACTCTCCTATAAAGTTTTTGTTTAGATTCAATGTAACCTCTTGAAATTTATCAATATCCATTCTACCTCTACTTTGAAAACAGAGGATCAGAGAAGCAAGTCATTTTTGTTGATGATTGATTGAACTAAATTAAAAGTTGTCAGGTAATGATCTGACCAGATCAAGGGGCAGAGTGTCTACCGATCTACCTTCTGGTTATCAAATAATGTAGACTGCCAAGAGATATAAAATATGGCTAGCTTTGTGAGTAGGCATAAAATGAAGCTGATAATTGCTTAAAATTAGGAGCACACATACGCATGCTAGGCATATTTTATAGAAAGCGTGTGCACATGCGCAGAAGATATAAAATTCTAGTGCTTGTAGGCTTGAGCCTATGCTCATTTTAAAGTTACTGTCCCAGGATTCAGATGGTCCCTACAATGGACAAATCTGAACCAAACTCAGGATTGCTTGATAACTTTTACTAGACATGCAACGTATCAATTTTCAGCCACTGAAACTTGTGTATAGACAGACAGACAAAACAACAGACCTGTTGACAATAGGCACTCAGGCACCGACAAACATGCCTGTAAATACAGTTTTTGCATAACACAGGTCTGTATTTAAAAAAAAAAATCTTTTAGACCATTCAAAAAGTTCTTAAGATGTTTACACACACCTTTAAAAATGTCAAGCTGACAAGGATGATTCAAAAATTCATTCATTTGAAAAAACTCAGTATAACAAAATAACAGACCATTACCCAACATACATTTCAACATAGACATAAAACTAGTTGCTTTATATTTGTCAATTATTTTAATTATATATGTTCTTCTCTCTCTCTCTCTCTCTCTCTCCAGCATACTGAAACAGGCCTGTCCGGAAACATCGTGAACCGCGATAAACCTTTACCGGCTGTAGCGCACAATGTAACGCAAATGAAAGAGGTGTAGTTATTGGCCGCGTTAGGAGCCGCGCTAACAGTGCGGCTGTTTCGCGGCACACGATAAATCCTCCCTACTTTAAATTTGCTCCGCCCCCTGAAAACAAAATAAAAAATTTGCATTCGCAAATCGCGTTAACTGATGTTAGCGCGATTTGCGGAATTATCACACGCGGTAACTCCTTGGAAAATGAGGCCCTAAGACTGGAATCTTCCCATTTAAAAGGGAAGCTGACTAAGGATGTCTTTCTGTTCCATATCTCCCACATGAATAATCATACGACTGATAGTTTGAAGAAAGACACTTGCTTTATTGCCTGAAAGCGTAAAACAAGAGAAGCTGTATGGTCCCTTGGGAGGACAGAACCTGAAGGAAGGGTGTCATTTCGCCTTCTGATAGAAATGTGGTTTTCTTATTTAATGGTTGGGAGCATCACTTTCACTTTTAATAAAAGTGAAAAATGCTGCAAGTCTGAAAGCAAAGTGCTTCTGTGAAAGTGTAATGTATATGTGAGACAGGGAGGGTGCTTCGTGTATGTGAGTCAGGGAGGGTGCTTGTGTGTGTCAAGGTGTGTGTGCGAGAGAGATGGAGCATGTTTTTGGCTGGCTTGTGGCTGTGAGATAGAACATGTGTGTGATTGAGAGCTTGTGTGTAAGTGAGAGAGAGCATGTGTATGATTGAAAGCCTGTGTGTAAGTAAGAGAGAGCGAGAGCATTGTGTGATTGAGAGAGACTGGCCAGAGAGGTGACGTGTGTATGTGTGAGAGAGACTGATTAGGGAGGTGACTGGTATGTGTGTGCTTGTGTGTGAGAGAGAGAGAGAGAGAGAGAGACTGGTTGGGGAGATGATTGGTGTATAAGAGACAGAAACTGGTCCTGAGGGTGTGAATGTGTGTGTGTGACTGGTGTGTGTGTGTGTGTGACTGGTGTGTGTGTGTCAGAGAGAGAAGAGACTGGTTGTGGCCCCTAAGGAAGAGGACTGTGAGGACAGCTTCAGCAGCTACTGCTGCTTCTGGTGTGGCCTGCAAGGGAAAAGAGCAGGAGAACTGCTGGAGAATGTAAGTAAAGGTGGCTTTTTAAGTTCATTTTTCTTGATTGACTACCATTTTAATTATTGAGTAGTATGTGATGTGTTTGCTGTTTGAAATATTTTATTGGTGTTTGGTAAAGCTTTCAAAATTTGCATGAATCTTTAATTATTGGATATTCTATTCATCAGCTGTTTTGAAATTATTTTATTTGTATGATTTTATAATTATGATTAATGATTTATATAACTTGATTTTATTGATTTGTTTCACGAGGAATGGTGACATTTTTGTTTTTCCATTGTTACACTGTATAGAGTCTGGCATGATGCGTTTTACAGTTCAGTTTTTGTCTGCACATTTCTATTTATACTTTATGTGGCTTTATTCTGTATTTGGTGAGGGTTTGTGTTCTGCATGCAAAGACTGAGATGAAGCATTCTTTTAGCATGTGGTTTCTCTGTAGGGATCTGTAGTAGCTTGGCCTGTTTTGTTTTCCTGATAGGAGGTGTATTGATATTTTAGATTCTGGTGTAATATTTGTGGTATTCTTTTTCATAGGTAGGGTTGTTACTCTTTGAGTGTTGGCAAATAGTACTGTGTTGATACAGGAGGACCATGCCGAAATATATCACAATAGGTATGATGCCATATGAATTCCAAGATGCAAAGTTTTCTTGGCATCACAACAGTGCATGAAATCATCACAACTTATATATTAATTTTACCTCAGAATATCATTTTTCATGTAAAATATGTTATAAATGCATAATTTAAAATTGTGTATGGGGAGGGGGCGCCAGCCTGTAAGGTTTGCCTAGGGTGCCTAATACTCTTGCACCGGCCCTGATAACATGCGCAGGTGAAAGGAAATTCCTAGTTTTACCAATGAATCCACCAGTTTGCCCAGTCTATTTCTGGCCCCTGATGGGCTAAATCGGCCCTTATCAACCAGTCATCCAGATACAAAAGCACCCCAATACCTTCTTTTCCACAAAAAGACTGTCACTACCACCATCACCTTCATGAATGTTCTTGGCGCTGTTGACCGACAGATGACATCCAGATACGCGGATGACATCCAGATACTCATCCCAATCTCAGAATCCTTACAAAAAACCTTGGCTCACTGGAACAATTGTTTGCAACAGATCAATCATCTTCTCTCCAGCCTTTGCCTCATTCTTAACAACAACAAAACTGAGATCCTAATCATCAATCAAGACATCAACATCAAACTTCTAAACCCAGCTGACCTACTCAACTCATCCACTCCCATATTAAATCACTCACCACATGTTCGAGATCTAGGTATCATGCTAGACAATCAGCTCAATTTTAAAAAATTCATAAGCACAACCACCAAAGACTGTTTTTATAAGTTACAAGTCTTAAAAAAATTGAAGCCTCTTCTTTATTTCAACGATTTTCGGATGGTCCTACAAGCCATTATTCTATCAAAAGTTGACTATTGCAATTCGCTTCTCTTTGGCCTTCCATATTCATCCATCAAACCCCTCCAAATGCTACAGAACTCTGCAGCCAGAATCCTTACCAATACGAATAAAAGAGATCACATCACCCCCATTCTCAAGCTCTCCACTGGCTGCCTATAAAGCAAAGGATCCTATATAAAGTACTCACCGTAATTCATAAATCCATTCACAATATCTCT
Source organism: Rhinatrema bivittatum (assembly GCF_901001135.1). Lineage (NCBI taxonomy): Eukaryota > Metazoa > Chordata > Amphibia > Gymnophiona > Rhinatrematidae > Rhinatrema > Rhinatrema bivittatum. The sequence goes on along the minus strand of NW_021821134.1, from coordinate 17,687 downwards.
CCTCTTCAATTATGTAACCAACTACGCCCTCACTCCTCCTCTAGACCCATCAGAGGAGCATATAAAGGCACACTCTATGTACCTTCAACAAATCCTCGCATCATAAACGTGCCATATCTACAGCAGGCCCCATTCAATGGAATGCGCTCCCACCAGACATTCGGCTTGAGTTCTGCCACTCTTCATTCAAAAAAAAACTTAAAACCTGGCTCTTTAGCCAAGCTTTTCCAGGACCATGATCATCATTTTTTCCCCTCCAACCAGCAAGAACATATCTTCTTCACAAACCCCCCATTTTCCATACCACTACCTACTTCGGTATCTAATCTCTTGCTGCAGGACACTTGAGACTTTCTCACTTATACGTTATAATTTTTATGCTCAATAAGACCTGTCAACTTAATTGTTTAAGTCTTTTTTTTTTTTTTTTTTCTCCTTTATCTTTTGGTCATCAATGTTACAACGTTATTGTTAAATTTTGAACTTATGTACACTGTTCCAAGTTTCATAACCTTGTTCTATGTAATGCCTTTTGGCAATTTTCATGTTCTGTTTCAATGTAAACCGATGTGATCTTTATTTCATATAGGAACACCGGTATATAAAAATCTAAAAATAAATAAATAAATAAATGGCAGAGCTATGAACCGATAGTGCTCTCCCACAATCACAAAGCATAGGTATGCTGGAAATCCCTTCTGATAGGAATATGCAGATATGCTTCTGAAAGGTCTAGGAACAAAAGTAAATCTCCCTTCCTTACAACAGCCTTTACTGTCACTACCGACTCCATCCAGAAGTGAGGTATAACCAGCACTCGGTTCACCCTTTTTAGATCCAGCACTGGCCGGTATTTCCTTCCTTTTCTGGCACTATAAAATAGATGAAATACATTTCCTTTCCTCTCTCTTCGTCTGAGACTGGCGCAATTGCTTGTAAATTATTTAATCTCTGTAGGGATTTTCCTACCGCCTCCTTTTTGTTTGCCTTGCTTGGCAAAGCAATAAAGATGTCTTTTATGGGGCATTTCAACTCTGGGTGATAGCTTCTTTTGAATTATATTCTAGGACTCACTGTTCCTTTGTGATTTTGGCCCACTGATGAGAATGTTTTTACAACCTACCCCCATCCGGGATTATTGCAAAAGTGGGCCTGCCCCCATATCATTGTGTGATTTCCCCATTAGATGGACTTCGGGCATTACCTTCTGTGGTGAACTGACTATTCAACCGAAAAGGCTACAGTGACCTCCGAGTGGTCTGAAGGGATGTGTGCCTGGTCCCTTACGAGATCTTTGCTGCCTGTAATGCTTTGGCTAGAGTCTCCGAGTTCCAGCCCTGTGGAATCTCCTGGGTTTCTCTTCCTGCAGTCTCTGAGGTTTGGCTTCCAACAGATTCTTCACAAGATTTTCCAACTCTTCTCCAAACAGTAACCTTCCCTTGAAGAGCAGCTTCCCCAGTTTAGTCTTAGAGGCTGAGTCCACTGCCCAGTTCTTCATCTGTTGGAGTCGCCTTGCCATAACCTCTGCTGAGGCTTACTTGGCTGAAACCCTTATCAGGTCATACATTGTGTCTGCCACAAAGGCTGCTGCTGTCTCACTAGAAAGATTTTGGCTGCGGCCATGGCGCTGGCCCCTTCTGGGTCCTGGGGGGGGTCTTGTTGGGCCCAAATTACTAAGCCCCTTGCCAAGTACCCCCCACAAATGGCTGCCTGTAATGCCAATGATGAGAACTCAAAGGACTTCTTCAAAAGTGTCTCTACCTTTCTATCCTGGTGGTCTTTCAACGCCGCTCCCCCTTCTACAGGAATCATTAATTTTAGCCACTGCTGAAATTGCCACATCTACCTTTGGGAGATTTCATAATCTAGCCTTGTTCTTGTTGATCCTCTGCATAGTCCTTTAATTTCTAAGCCGAGATTCTGGAATTTTTCATTCAGCTGCCAACATTTCCTGAATCGCTAAATGGATCGGGAAGGCCTTGGCTGGTTTCTTAATCGCTATTAAAATGGGATTAACTCTCCTCTTGGGCTCCCTGGTTTGTTCCTCTCTGAGGCTCAGTGCCTGTGATAGCTTTGCAGTCAGACTGCCCAGTTCATCAGGTTTAACCAGGTGCACCGCAGAATCCTTCATATCCCCTCCCGCCTTAGTTATGGCTTCACCCCCCCGAGGAACCCTCCTCGTCCTCTTCCTGTCCTGGCTAATCTTCCCTGCTGGGTCTCCGCATGCCATCTTTTTCTCTCCACCCTCTCGGGAACAATCAGTGGCTGCCTCCTTTCCCTTCATGATGAAGTCCAAGGAGAACTCCATTTCTCCCTCTTCCTGTGGGGCCGCTGGCTTTGAATGCTCTTTCACAGGACCTGCCCCTCCCTGCCACGCCATCTGCGAGTGAGGGGAGCAACCCAACGCCTGTTCAAACACTGCCAGGAAGGATGCACTCAAGGCCCCACACTCTGATTACCGACTCCGGCCCTGCCTCGCGTGCTTTCTCCTTGTCGCATCTGCAACAAAATGAAACCGCGACCTAAAGCCTCCGCCAGGTTCCACACCTCCCACGCTTTCTCCCCTTGGAATCCATACCTGAAAGGGACACAAGGATGCTTTGGATCTGGTTTCCTCTTTCACTTTTTTTTTTTTTTTTTGCTTACAATCTGGCAGCTTCATTGGGAGGACCCGGAAACTGGAACACGTGGTTGCTCCGGGGAGGGAAGAACTGACCTACGAAGGCTGTCATCCCGCAGGGCTTCTCCACCCCAGCCTTCCAGAGAAAACGAGCTTAAAGAAGGCCGTTGGCCTGAAGCCCTTCTTCCCTTGCTGGACTTAGTTGCCTTGTGGTTGCCTTCACCGTTTTCTGGAAGAAGAGACTACCGATTTGCTCTCTGCTGGGCTGGCCTATATGCAGGTGACGTCACAGAGAGAAGTCACGTGCTCTGCTCCCGTTTGCTGGTAGGAGGGAGAATCCCGCAGGGTTATTGGTCTGGCAAGACGAAGGAGGAAGCTCTTATTAGGTTGCCTTGGTGATGAGCTATCGGTGCCACTTAGATAGCTGCAGTGTAAGGAAACAGGTAATCTGACATAGCTGGGTTATTTTGGTGCTTTTGTTGAATCTCCTGACAGTATACCTTACTGATCACCTTCTGTAATACAAGTGGCTTTCATACAAGCTGTTAGTGAGTGGTTATATCCTTTCTATATTTGTCTTTTGATTTGCATAATGCTTGTCCTTTGCATGCAGCAACTTCTGCCTTGAAACAGCCACAGATGGATGCTCTTTGATACTATATTATGGGAACTTTCCTTATTTATATGTTATATATGCTAATTAAAATATGATTGGTTACATAATATTGTAGCATATGTTTTCATATAATTTTGTAGTTGCTTTTAATTGTTTTCCATTGCCACTCTGTACCATTCTATATATAACAAAAAAAAAAAAAACCTCCACAGCCACCTACAGTTTAGTCCAAGACTTTAGGATTCCCTCCTTGCTTCTGCTTTTTCTTTTCTTTGAAGGGGTATTAGTGCTTAATGGTTTTGAAAGTTCCTTCTTTCAAGCCATTCCCATTGATGTAAATATAAGTGCATCATGCTGACCTTCACCCAAGGCCTCTGCACGCAACGCATCAATGATGCACTGCGAATTAGGAAAACAGCACAAACAAGTGAAGAATGGGCTCAGGGAAGATGGCTTCTAAAAGAGTGCATACCGGAGTCATGGGAAGCTGGGTCAGCACCGGAGATTTTCCCCCACATCACTACCTGCATCAAACAGTAGAAGTTTTGGAATCAGATTCTAACGAAGGGAGAAAGATTTTTTTTAAAACGTTCCCAAAGGGTTTGGAGGGCTGACTTCCTGGGGCTCTCAGGTGATCCATAAAATATATAATTGAGTCACGGCTGAGGCAAGGGAGGCCATAGTTTATTGTTCTAATTGACATGGATGGTTTTCCAGATTGGATTAGTTTTTCTCATTTCTAGCTCAATACTAACCGGAGTGGCCAAGACAAACATCGGAGTAGCTGCCTTACCTGATTATACCATCATCACTAGGACAGTGGATGCTTAAGACTTGCCATACTGGGTCAAGCCAAAGGTCCATCAAGCCCAGTATCCTGTTTCCAACAGTGGCCAATCCAGGTCACAAGTACCTGGCAAGATTCCAAGGGGGTCGATAAATTCCAAGCTGCTTATCCCAAAAAATAAGCAGTGGATGTTAGGAATCTCCTTGCGGAGTTAGCAATCTGTTAGGATCTGATGCCGGATGGGCGGAGCAATCAGATAGGAGTTAGCAATCTGTTAGGATCTGATGCCGGATGGGCGGAGCAATCAGATAGGAGTTAGCAATCTGTTAGGAAAGCTCTGTGTTAGAGCTGGGAGATAGCAGTCTGTAATGAATCTGTATGATTGACTCCAAAGAAGGAGGAGCTAGTAATGTTCTGAATATGTATGCTGATGGGAGGAGCAAGCAGAAGGAAATCTGTACTAGTAGACTGTGGAATAGCAATCTGTAGTCTTAGATATAGTTGTGGGTGGATACCTGGGCCGGTGGCAGATGACCACACCCTCGGGAGGATATCCCGAGAGGGACCACCGGCTAGGCTTGAGTATGGAAGCAGACACACATTAGTTCTTTTATTAAACAGGTGATGAAGCCACCAGAGGTGGCAGTAGTGAGCTGATATGCCCAGCAGGGCTGTAGTCCCTCAGGAACAAGATGATAAAACTCACATAAGGTCTCGAGGAAGCTCAGGAGCTGGAACAGTATAGGCAAAAATAAGCGCAGTGGAGCAACAGTGGACCAAACTAAAAAGAGGATCAGTGAACACCAGGAGTTCTTTTATTTTGCACAAAACATCATAAAAAGCTCGACTCAGGCCGAGTTTTGCTCTTTGAGCTGCTTCAGGGGCTGACAGGACAAATACAAACACATATAAAACCATGTACATGTGAATATAAACATATACACCAAACATAAATGATGAAATTATATAAATTATATAAAATAAAAAATACAGACAGAATAATTAACGCTAGACAACACTTAATATCTATATTGTGGCATGGTCTAAATTGACTTAAGAGAATTTAATTCTTATATAAGAAAAAATTGTCTAAATCCATTATGTGCCTATATCTATATCCGTGCATAGGTGAACAGCTTTTAAATACCTATTATGTGTAATGCCAGTGGTTTGTCTCCATGCAGCAGTTCAGCCTCTTTTAGAAATGTGTAAACAATTGCCTTCAGGGCAGACAGTGATGAATACTGTAACAAATTATAACCACTTACTGAAACAAGGTATCTTAAAACGGTGGATCGCATAGATGTCTGGACTTAGAAAAGCAGTGCTCTAAAATAACTAATGCTTTTAGTGCTGACATGCAGACTTAAAATTAAAGTAAAACAAGGTTGCTAAAACCCTAAAATGAAGCCATAAATTATATTTAAAACTTGTATCTAAAAACTGTTAAGTCTTAATACAAAACTCACAATTGAAAACATAAAATAAAAACTACTAAGGCATCAAATAGCAAGAGTGCCATGAAAGCAATTAAAACCGTGGCTTTAGCTACACCAACTCTAATTAAATCCCGCTGCATTTAAATGCAATGCACTATACATTTAAACTTCAAAAAGAATATTTATGGCATGAATAAATGTCAATTGAGCCAAACTATTTTAAAAAGACTATGAAAGTTAAAGCATAGAAAAATGTAAAAATTTTAGAAACCACTGTCATGCACATTTCCTCTTACTGCATCTAACAACTCACCACCTCCACTCGAATGCTGGCACAAACACTTCAGCGGCAAGTTCCACTTCAGACAGGAACCCAGCTGATTAGTTACCAGCCTTGAGACAGTCAGAGCCATAAATTTTACAGCCGGAAATGCCGGGCTGCGCGTCAAGCTGACTCTTACATACTTCCTTTTCGCGCCAAATTCTCAAACACCGGTGCGGGCTGATTGTGAGGAGGACAAACCTCCGTGCATTAAACCAAATACTGTACTAAAACATACATTAAAATTCTAAAAACTGTATTTTTTTATTTTATATAATTTCATCATTTATGTTTGGTGTATATGTTTATATTCACATGTACATGGTTTTATATGTGTTTGTATTTGTCCTGTCAGCCCATGAAGCAGCTCAAAGAGCGAAACTCGGCCTGAGTCGGGCTTTTTATGACGTTTTGTGCAAAATAAAAGAACTCCTGGTGTTTCACTGATCCTCTTGTTTTGGTCGCAACTGCTGTTTTGGATCGGTTTCCGGTTTGGTTTTTTTTGGACCAAACTAAAAAGAGCAATTACAAAGGCAACAAAAATCTGTATGTTAGAAAAGTAAACAAAAAGCATGAGGAATAAGAAACCAAATCTGGTTCTACACGAAGGTGGCTGAGAAAATAAAGGCAAAAAGAACAGGGTTCAAGAAGTATAAAGAATCTCAAAAAGAGGAACAGGGAAGAGTGTCTGGTGAAACAGAGACGAAAACAGAAAGTAAGAAAGCAAAAGGGCAGGTGGAAGAAAGGATTGCCAAAGAGATAAAGCGAGGTGACAGAACATTTTTCAGATATATCAGAGAAAGGGAGAAGGGTCCGAAGTGAAACTGAAAGGTGACTAAGATCAGTGTGTGGAGAGAGACGAAGAAATGGCAGAAATATAAACAAATACTTCAGTTCAGTGTTCACTAAAGGCGACCCTAGAGAAGGACCATTGCTAATTGAGAAGACCACAGATGGTGGTGAAGTAGATGAACCTCCGTTTACAGAAGAGAATGTATGGGAAGAGCTAGGAAAACTGAAAGTGGACAAGGCCATGGGGCCGAATGAGTTACATCCCAGGATACCGAGGGAGCTCACAGATGTGCTGGCGGATCTGCTGCATGGCAATGTTCAATAGAGCCCTGGAAACGGGAGTGGTGCCTCAAGACTGGAGACGAGCTGTGGTGGTCCCGCTTCACAAGAGTGGGAGCAGAGAGGAGGCTGGAAACTACAGGCTACTTAACCTTCAGTGATGGGAAAATTAAGGGAGACTCTGCTGAAGGAAAGGATAGTGAGCTATCTACAATCCTGTGGGTTCGTCAACCCGAGGCAGCATGCATTCACCAGGAGAAGGTCCTGTCAGAGAAATCCAATTGATTTTTTTGATTAGGAGAGTAGAGAATTGGATCAGGGAAGAGCGCTCGATTGTGATTTACTTGGATTTTAGTAAAGCTTTTGATAAGGTCCTGCATAGGAGGACTCATGAAAAAAAATGAGAAGCTTTGGAGTGAGTCCAAGGTAGTAGTGTGGATTGCAAATTGGTTGACTGACAGGAGACCGTGTGTGATGGTAAATGCAACCCACTCTGAAGAAAGAACAGTGTTCAGAAGAGTGCCACAGTGATCGGTTTTAAGACCAGTTTGGTCAATAACTTATTAAGCGATACTGCGGAAGGGATAGAAGATACTTTGTCCATTTACAGATGATAACAAGATCTGTAATAAAGTGGACACGCCTGAAGGAGTAGAGAAAATGAAAAGTGATTTAAGAAAGCTGGAAGAGTGGTCAAAGATTTGGCAACTGGGATTCAATGCCAAGAATTGCAGAGTCATGCATCTGGGGTGCAGCAATCCAAAAAAGCTGTATGTGATGGGGGGTGAAAGTCTAATGTGCATGGACTGGGAGAGGGACTATGGGGTTGATAGTGTCTGGCTGGTGATCTGAAGGCGGCAAAGCATTGTGACAAGGCGATAGCTAAGCCAGAAGGATGCTGGGCTGCACAGAAAGAGGAATAACCAGTAAAAGCAAGGAGGTGGTGGTGCCTTTGTACACAGAGACAGGATGGAGGCGGGTCCAAGAAAGAACAGCTAAATAGGTGGGGGTGAGCATTAGAAGACTTATGAGGAGAGCCTGAAGGATCTGAATATGTACACCCTGGAAGAAAGGGGGTGCAGGGGAGATATCATACAGACCTTCAGATGCACAATTGTCTAATGCTTTATGTTGGAAAGAATCAAAAGAACTAGGGGGGGGGGGGGTGTCACAAATAAAACTCCAGGGAGGATGACTCAGAAACAATGTCAGCAAATATTTATTCACAGAGAAAGTGATGAATGCCTGGAATGCCCTTCCAGTGAAAGAATTCAAAGGAAGATGGGATAAACACTGTGGATCTCTAAAGGCTAGAGAAAATGGAAATGAGGAAAAGGGTTGCATGGGGGTAACTTGCAAGTGTGGCGGGTTACTGCCCTTTACCAATAAGCCTATATACTGTTGATGCAACTCCATCATTGCTCTCTGCTTCAATGGCAGAGGAAAAAAAAGGAAATTGGATTCAGACAGCAACCAACAAGAGCCCTGACTTTTACAGTTTGGGGAACAAATAAGCATGGGATAACTTGCTATGCGGCTGTTACTTTACTTAATTAATAAGCCTGATACTTTTGATGCAACTCCAACAATGCTCTCTGCTTTCACGGCAAATGGAAAAGGGGAATTGGATTCAGACAGCAACCAACAAGAGCTCTGACATTTATGGTCGGGAAAACTGAAAAGCATGGGGGCAACCTGCATAGCACTGCAGAAATTACCATAAGCTTGCTGGGCAGACTGGATGGACCATTTGGTCCTTTTCTGCTGTCATTTCTATGTTTAATGTCTCTATTTAACACATGTTTCGTTTTCATGCTATTCTGATCTTAGTTTGTGTGTTCTGAATCTGGATGGACAGCAACAATCATTTAACAGGTATTCAAGTTGAGAGTGAAGGTTCAGATAAACCTACATTTTGAGAAGCTAACATGCCTTTTATCAATCTTAGTTGCCTGCTAATTGGGAAGTGGAAGTAACAATTGCCCACATTTTAATCCATTAAGAGGGGTAGATTTAATTGACATATGTTCCTGAAGTGGAAAGAGAACCGTTAACTCACAAATAGTTAAAATTTTGTTAACAGAAGCTCAACAAATGGAGAAGAACCTGACTTACCTGATAATTTCGCTTTCCTTAGTGTAGACAGATGGACTCAGGACCAATGGGTTTATGCTCCCCTGCCAGCAGATGGAGACGGAGCAAGCTGACGCCACAGTAATATATATAACTCTGCAGTGGACCCCCAGCCTGCCAGCATTCTCTTCAAAAGCAACTGTGGACAGACTAGCAAAAAACTTGATTAAAACAGATAACCAGAACTGTACCCAACCAACCATAAACACTAATAATATCAGTGTTAGTGAAGTGACCCATGAAGGAGGGAAAAAGCTTTTGGACATTATCAGTAGCTAATGAAGTGACCAATGAACAGTTGCTGATTTCCCAATGCGTCGTCCTGGATTTCCAAATTACATCACATTGGGAATTGTGAGGAAAGTATTTTGTGTACCGTATTTTCGCTCCATAAGACGCACTTTTTTTCCCCCAAAGGTGGGGGGAAAATGTATGTGCGTCTTATGGAGCGAATATAAAAAAAAAAACAAACAAAAATCTAACAAAAACCCCCCCCCCCGACTCCCCCAAGACCTGCCGACTTAATTTCCTACAACCCCCCCCCCCTCCTGACCCCCCCCCAGACCTGACAAATTAATTTCCTGCAACCCCCCACCCTCCTGACCCCCCCAAGACCTGCCAAACGTCCCTGGTGGTCCAGCGGGGATCCGGGAATGATCTCCTGGGTGTGGGCCGTCGGCTGCCAGTAAACAAAATGGCGCCGACGGCCCTATGCCTTCACTATGTCACAGACCGACCGCTGCTATTGGTCGGTCTCAGTGACATAGTGTGGGCATAGGGCCGTCGGCTGCCAGTAAACAAATGGCGCCGATGGCCCTATGCCCTCACTATGTCACTGAGACCGACCAATAGCAGCGGTCGGTCTCAGTGACATAGTGAGGGCATAGGGCCGTCGGCGCCATTTTGTTTACTGGCAGCCGACGGCTCACGCCCAGGAGATCATTCCCGGACCGCTCCTGGACCCCCGCTGGACCACCAGGGACGTTTGGCAGGTCTTGGGGGGGTCAGGAGGGTGGGGGGGTTGCAGGAAATTAATTCGGCAGGTCTTGGGGGGGTCAGGAGGGTGGGGGGTTGCAGGAAATTAATTCGGCAGGTCTTGGGGGGGTCAGGGGTGAGGTGGAGTTGTTAATTTAAAGGGTTGGGATGGGGGGGGGGGGGTTTGGGGGTTCCCAGAGAACGAAAAGTTTTCTGATCTGGGGAGTGGACCGAAATGGCCCTCCCCAGACCCAAAAACAAAATGGGGGAGAAAAAAAAAAGCTATGCACTCCCCTAATTTGCTCTATAAGACGCCCAGACGCAGAGCCGGTTTAGCACAATTTTTTTTTTTTTAAATTTTCCCCCTCTGAATCCTAGGTGCGTCTTATGGTCAGGTGCGTCTTATGGAGCGAAAAATACGGTATATATTCTTTAATACAAGCTCTATGCTTTGAATGTTTATTCTCAGACTTTTAAGTAAACTTCTATACTTGTAAATAAGTGTGTGTTGTGTATTCTGGGACATATAACCTATCAATCAGCCACCCCCCTCTCCTCCCTTTTACAGTAAGACGGGCTTTGGAAGCGGTGCAGGCTGTCCAATTTTGCAACCAGAGTTGACGCCTGGCCATTATCACCGAAGCCACTCCTCTGGCCAAGGTCCAGACCAAATCACAGCCTGCGCCTGCTAAAAAGGAGGCAGCAGGCTCCATAACCCGCCCTGGAATTCCCTCCAGATTCATCAACCTCCTGAGAGAGAAACTGACAAGATCTCGCCACTGGGGCACAACAGAAGGCAATCTGTAAAGTCATCGCCACTGCTTCAAAGGCTTGCTTAAGAATCACCTCAATCCTATCGTGTACATCCCTTCAAGGTCGTTCCTCCCTCCACAGGGATAGGCATCCTCTTAGATATGGCACATACCAGAGCATCCACTTTTGGAAAACGCTGACGCTCTCACACAGCCAGATCCAGGGGGTACAGGCTGTGTGCCCCATGGATCCCCCCTGGATCCCCTGACCCCCTTTAAAATTTGCCTCTGGGGCATCCCATTTCTGATCAATCAATTCCTGGATGGCATCCATCAACTGGGACAAAACAAGAGGCTTTATGTAAGGAAACCAAAATGGGATTCTTTCCCGGCTCTGACACTGCATCCGAACCAGGACCTCCCAGCTGTTTCAAGGTCTGGGAAATCAGGGCTGGCAGTTCATCTCTATGAAAATAATCGCAACATGTGTTCAATATGGTTTCTAGCCCTGGAGGAATTTCCCCATCTTCCAGAGAATCCGGACCAACCTCATCATCAGTGCCATCCAGATTCCTGTTTGTAACACCCACAGGGAGCCGAGGCGAGCCCCGGCGTTTAAGCATAGGACTGAAAGAAGGAGGAGCCCACCGGCTTGTAAGCCTTCAAAAAAAGTCCACCCAAGAAAAAGCAGCCGGGTCCAGACCAAGCCCAGAAAGAACTGGAGCTGGTCCCACAGAACTGCCCTCGCCAACAGAGGAGCCAGTCAAGGGAGAACCAAGATCTGGCGTCCCCCCAGTCAAGGCCGTGACCAAGCCATCGTCAGAATGGGAAGAGCCAAGCTTAGCAAAATCCGAGGAAGACAACGCTCCCCGAGGTCTGAGCAGCGCTGACACAGGTTAGAAACCAGATCAGGCTGAGAAGCCCTAATATGACAGGCAACACAAATAGGAAGACGCTTAGGCTTCTTGCTACTGGCACCATCACTGTGTGGTAAACGTGCGTCGGAACAGCTCGCGCTCAAAAATGAAATGCGCCCAAAAAATAAGCGGCTAGAAGAAAGGACAGCAAGGTGCGTGCACAACCGATGGGCTATAGAGGGCAGCAGAACATGCACAAGAGCACACAAAGACGGCCTTCGTGGCCTACCACACAGCATGCAAATAAAACGCCTTAGTGCGGGGCCGTAACGCACTGGGGGCAGCTCAAACCCGCCAGGCTGCCCAGTTCTCCAACCCCAATGGGTGCAGAAAACGAACTTCGACACAGCGCACCGAGAACGGAGACCGGAGAAAGCACTTGAAACCCCTCTAAACCTGTCTCTGATTCAGGTAAAACTTCTCCTTTTTTTTTTTTTTTTTTTTAAAACCTTACCTGAGCTCAGCGCTTATCGCTGAGTACAGAGACGGTCTCCGGCTGCAGGGGAAGAGGACATCTGCAGTCACCACAGCACTCGCCTCCTGCACCCATCTTTCAACTGAACTAGCAACAAAGTCCGTGCCAAGAAAATCCAGCTACCGGACTAAGGCACAACTCTGAGGAACCACAGAAATCACCTCAGGAATTCTCAACTAGGGGGAGGGACCTTTAGGTATCACTGCAGGAGAGCGGGGCTTTCTTTTCCTGAATTTAGAATTTCAAATTTCTCCTTTCAAAAGCTCAAAGCAATCCCCATAGGGAGATGCACGTCCACCATCTGCTGGAGATGGAGAATACTGACAGGCTGGTGTCACTGCAAGGTTATATATATACTGTGACGTCAGCTTGCTCCGTCTCCATCTGCTGGCAGGGAAGCATAAACCCATTGGTCCTTAGTCCATTTGTCTACATGCTAGAAAAATAATATTTTGAAAAGGAAAAACATTTGAGAGAACTAAGGTCTCTTCATCATAGGGTTCCCAGGTTCTATCAGCCAATTCGGGTCAATCTTTCGCACATCGCTGTAAGTGATTCTGAAGAAAATAGATAAAGGTATTCTCAATAAGAGGATATCAGATGGTGAACCTGGAAGTCCCATCAGCTTCTCACCAGTTTTATGTATCCCTGAAGATTATAATCCAAATTGTTAGTCATGTCAGAATTTAACTGAAACAAAAAACACTCCATTACCGGAAACCCATCTCTTGAGTGCTAAATATATTCAGTATCTGTTTAGTCTAATGGAATGGATCGCATGTCAGTCATTTTTGTGATACAGATACATATATTTTTAATTGGAGAAACTTGCATTAAAAGGCCAAGCAAGCCTCCTCACTCTTAAACACAATCAAGATTAATAGAAGTAGATTTTCTGTATGTTATGCAATTTGCTTGAACTGTCTGCACGCGAGAACCGGACATGTGCAGGACACTGGTGCTGATCTTCAACAGGCTGTGAACTGAAGGAGTTCCTTTCTAATCATGGCATCCCATGCTGAAACCTCCAGGAATAGAATCAGTCAGTCAGCACCCCTCCTTTCCTAGCAGGATTAGAAACTGGCTATTTGCAGAGCAGCTTATGCAGTTCTAGTTTTATATAAGGGGGACTGGATACTGCATTATAGTGCCTTTCACCTCTAGTTCACCAGTTCAAATCCCAGCTAATGTGAGACTATGGTCTCAGTCCAGCTCCTGGGACACAGTAAAAGTATTCACATCATGGCTCCTGTAGATTCTTATGAATCTGGGAATTCTGCTGTATGACTTGTCACGGACTCAAAACAAGGGCAGAATGAGAGAGAGACCTTACTGCATGCCCAGAAATCTGCCCAAGGGGAAATCAGAAATGCAAGCTCATGCACCACAGTGGAGTAAAACCAGGGCTGGATCATCCTTTCCTGGAAACAACAAGCCTATTTAATGCTATTACAGTAGCCTTAGGCAACCTCTAGTCCCTGTGGACACCAATCTGCTCAGCTTTTTAGGGTAGCTTTAATGAATATGCATGAGAGGGAGTTGCAAGCATACTGCTTCAACAGTATGCAAATCTCTCTCTCTCACGTTTATTCATCAAGGATATCCTGAACACCCAAGCAGAGTAGTGTCCACAGCGTCTGGGAAGATGCCTACCCCTATTTGTTTATTTTGAATCTATTCTGCTTTTCTGATCTGTAGATCGGTGGTATTATTCTGTTAAACCATAAGAACATAAGAAGTTGCTATAGTGGGTCTCTCTGAGCGCCCTTATACGATTACATATGTTCAGCCAATAAAGGCCTCTTATCCATTCCCTCAATGTTATCAGCAAAACTAACGGGAGTAAGAGAAAGAGCTTTATCTCTGGCCGGCCCAAAAATTTGGAACAGTCTACCTGTCGAGATACGACTGGAATCAAATATGGCAACTTTCAGGAAAATGGTTAAAACCTGGCAGTTTCACCAGGCATTCAATGAAGGCAACAGTACTTAAGCAGTATGAATCCATCATAGTAAAGACGACGAGTAAGAATGCCTGTTGAACGTCCCACACTATGCGTTTACATGTCTAGGACATTATTTACAAAATGTATAAGAAGCTAATTGTGTCGTATTGTCTTGGGTTAATATGTTTTAAATATTTTTAATTTTGTTATATGTATAATGTAAACTGATATGATAGCCATCATGCTAAACACTGGTATAGACATTTTTAATAAATGAAAATGAAATGATCCATTAAATCCCAGCATCCTGTTTCTAACAGTGGCCAATCCAGATTATAGTACCAGGCAAGTACCCAAACATTAAATAGATCCCAAGCAACTAATGCCAGTAAGAAGTAGTGGTTATTCTGTTAGTCAACTTGAATAGCAGCAGTTTACCAACTTCTCCTCCAGGAACTAGTCCAAAACTTTTTTAAACCCAGTAACTGTGTTAACCACATCCTCTGGCAATGAATTCCAGAGCTTAATTGTGCATTGAATAAAAAAAAATAATTCTATGATTTGTTTTAAATGTGCTATTTGCTAACGTCATGGAGTGCTCTCTAGTCCTTGTATTATCTGATACTTACCTATTTAAATCCTTTCATGATTTTACCGATCTCTATCATATACTCCTTCAGCCATCTTTTCTGCAAGCTGAACAGCCCTAACCTCTTTAGCCTTTCCTCACAGGGAAGTCAATCCATCCCCTTTATCATTTTGGTCGCCTTTCTCTGTATCTTCTCCAGTACAATTATATCTTTTGTGAGATGCGGTGACCAGAACTGCACACAGTATTCAAGGTGCAGTCTCACCATGGAGCCATACGTAGGTATTATGACATTCTCCATTCCTTTCCTAATAATTTCTAACAATCTGTTTGGTTTTGGGTTTTTTTTACCGCTGCAGCACACTGAGCCAACAATTTCAGTGTATTATCTACTATGCCTAGCATCGTGTAAAGCAGAGTTGCTTACCTGTAGCAAATGTTCAAGGACAGCTGTCCCCTCACATATGGGTGACATCATCAGATAGAGCCCTGGCATGGAAAACTTATGTCAAAGTTTCTAGAACTTTGACTGAGCCTCTCTGAGCATACTCGACATGCATTATAGCACGCTAACATCCAGATGTCCTCGGAGAAGAACTGTTATAGGTAAGCAACTCTGCCATCTCAGAGGACAAGCAGGATGGCAGTCCTCACGAAACCCGCCCGCCCTGCAGCCAAGGTGAAGCTATAGGCTGCCCCCCCCCCCCCAACATAAAAGGGACCAGAACACCAAAATGCCAATGGGCACAATAATAAACTAGTTTTGTTGGTAACAAGGGGACAGCCTGAATAAAAAGAAGAGGCCCAAGGCGGAAACAGAGTTGGGTTCTACATCTCAAACAAATTCCAAAGGACAGATTGGCCAAACCTACCATTGCATCAGCCATCCCTATCCCAACAGTAATAAGATGTGAGTGAGTGGATGGAAGTCCACGTCGTAACTCTGCAGAGTGCTCATAAGTGGGTCATCGACACTGCCATGGCTCTGACAGAGTGAGCCTTGTCACGGCCCCCAAGATGCAATCACACCTGTGAGTAACAGAAGGAGATGCAGTCTGCTGGCCAACTGCAAAGCATCTGCTTGGTGACAACAATCCCCAACCTTTTTTGATCATAGGAACCAAAAAAAGAGAAGGTTAAGGCTCGTTTGCAGTCCAAACTGTGCAGGACTCGTTCGCCTTGGTGCAAATGAGGCCTGGGAAAAAATGTTGGCAAGACGATGGACTGGTTAAGATGGAAATTAGACACCACCACCTCAGGCAGGTTTTTCCACATGCATGGAAAAACTTGTTGTATAATTTTGTGTTACCTGCAACTTTGATCATCTCACTCATTGTGCCCCTTTCCAGATCAGTTATAAATATATTAAAAAGCACCGGTCCAAAACCCTGAGGTACTCCGTTGTTTACCTCTCTCCACTGACCATTTACTCCTACACTCTGCTTCCTGTCTTTTAACCAATTTGCAGTCCACAAAAGGACATTGCCTCCTATCCCATGATTGTTGATTTTCTTAGAAGCCTTCTCTTGAGGGGCTTTGTCAAACATCTTCTGAAAATCCAAATACACTATATTTCTAACTGGCTTACTTTTATCCACATTTATTAAATCCTTCAAAAAATGTAGCCGATTTGTGAGGCAAGGCTTCTCTTGTGTAAATCAATGCTGGCTGTGTCCCATTAAACCATGTCTATCTATATATTCTGTGATTTTGTTCTTTAGAATAGTTTGCACACCATTTTTCCCGGTACTGAAGTCAGGCTCACTGGTCTATAGTTTCCCGGATCACCCCTGGAGCCCTTTTTAAAAATCTGGGTTGCATTGGCCACCCTCTAGTCTTCAGGTACAATAGAAGATTTTAATAATAAGTTACATATTACTAGTAATAGCTTTGAAATTTCATTTTTTTTAGTTCTTTCAGAACCCTTGAGTGTATACGATCTGGTCCAGATGATTTGCTGTGCTTCAATTTGTTAATCTGGCCTACATCATCTTCCAGGTTCACAGTGATTTGGTTCAGTTCATCTGAATAATCACCCTTGAAAACTGTCTCCTGAACAGGTAACTCCCCAAGATCCTCATTAGTAAACAACAAAGCAAAGAATTTGTTTACTCCTTCCAAAGACAGCCTTATCTTCCCTAAGTGCCCTTTTAACCCCTCGGTTATCTAATAGTCTAACCGACTAACAGGCTTCCTGCTTCAGCTATATTTAAAAACATTTTTATGATGAATTTTTGCCTCTGCGGCCAACTTCTTTTCAAATTCTCTCTTAGCCTGTCTTATCAATGTTTTACATTTCACTCGACAGTGCTTATGCTTTTTCCTACTTTCTTCAGATGGATCCTTCTTCCAATTTTTGAAGGAAGCTCTTTTGGCTAAAATAGCCTCTTTCACCTCACCTTTTAACCATGCTAGCAATCGAACAACATCAACTACTAATGATCCCTAGCCGGTCTAGTTTTCAAGGTATCCACAATGAATATTCATGAGAGATCTGCATAAACTGCCTCCATTGTATGCAAATATCTCATGCATATTTATTGTGGCTATTCTGAATAGCAGAGTGGCTGGGGCTAGTGTTGCCAACTCCACAGGTTTCCCGCCAAATCAAACTGTTTTTACAACACAATGGCAGGGTTGTTTTATTTTTGCCAATGTTTTGTTTTTTTAATAGTTCTCCACCACAACAGACAAGAAGCAGGTCAGGACTCAACCTTGTGCCCTGCCTTCTTGATCCACTCCCTACCAGTGACTGGGCAGGGCTGCAATGCAAGAGCAGTCTTATTTTATTTATAGTCTGCTTTTTCAGGCACTTTAAAGCGGTGTACATTAAGGTGCTATAGGTATTTCCCTGCGTGCCCATGGCGCGTCACCATGCATGTTCCAAATGTGGCTCGCATCAACAATAAACTAAAGCCCACACACACACACCAGATGCTGCACATAGGGAGGTGGGGAGGGCGACTCAGAGTGGGTGGACCGCTGGCCCGGCCAAGCTGGCCACATCGTCGTGGAGGCAGAGCAATGGTGCACAGTTCAGTTGCTC
>NW_021821133.1:0-103455 GCF_901001135.1 Rhinatrema bivittatum | reverse complement strand
ATGGTTCTCAAGGACCAATATTAGCGGCTATCAAAATCTTATATACTTATTCTACTGCAAGAGTATGGACCAATGATTATCTCTTAGATGCCCTTCCCTTGCTATGGGATCCCAGGCAAGGGTGCCCACTCTTGCTCTTAGTTTTCATTTTGGGGTAGATTTTATAAGAAGCGCGGGGGGTACTTTAGTTTGCACAACCCTGCGCAAACAAGAGTATGCCGGATTTTAATAGATACGTGCGTAGCCGCGCGTATCTTTTAAAATCCGGGGTCGTCGCGCGCAAAGGGGTGTACATTTGTGCACTTTGCGCGCGCAGAGCCCTGCGCGCACTGCCCGTTCCTTCTGAGGCCACTCCGAAATCGGAGCGGCCTCGGAGGGAATTTTTTTTGTTCCTCCCCACTTTTCCCTCCCTTCTCCTACCTAACCCACCCCCCAGCCCTAACTAAATCGCCCTCCTACCTTTATTTTAAAAGTTAAGCCTGCCGTGGCTAGCTGCTGGCGCGCCATTCCCCAGCCCGGGAGCAGTTTCGGAGGCCTTGGTCACGCCCCCGGAATGCCCCCGGGCCGGCACCATACCCCTCGACATGCCCCCAAGCAAAGCCCTGGGACTTACGCACGTCCCGGGGCTTTGTGCGCGCCGGCAGCCTATGCAACATAGGCTTGGCGCGCGCAGGGGGTGCTTGGGGCAGGTTTTCGAGGGGTACATGAGTATCTTATGCGCCTACCCCTTTGAAAATCTGCCCCTTTATGTCTAGAGCCATTGGTGTAATTGCTGAATGCCACTGAAAGAGTTTGTGGCATTCCGATTGGTAAGGGGATGGTGAAGACTTTACTATTTGTGTGTGACCTTTTATTATTACTATCCCAAGCTTATACTTCTTTCCCTTTGGCTTTACACATTATTGTTCAATATGGTCAGGTGTCTGGATTCAAGTTTAACTTGGACAAAACTGAAGCAATGGATATACTGGGTACTCTGAACAACTCTTGGAGTTGAGAATGCCCAAAGAGGAGGGAGGATTGGGTTTTTCTAATTTTAGATATTATAATTAAATTTAGTTAGCAATCTGAAGGTATTGGGAGACTGGCTAATATGTAATGGTGACTATGTGGATCTTTTGCTTGAAATTAAGAGTTTCTTTCCCATTGATCTTAAGTTTATACTCCATGCTAGAGCAAAAGAAATCCCAGAGGATCTTTTGGACAGAATTTTATGTGTTTAATGCGTAAAATGTGGAAATGACTAAGAAGTAAACTCAGACTATCTACTTCTGTATCCTATTTGCTGCCTATATGTGGCAACCCTAATTTTTCTCCAGGACTGGATAACTGCTTCCTTAAAAGAGAAGAAAAGAGACTTTGTTTCTGTTATAGGTGATTTTATTGTCAAGGATTCCCAAGAAATATGTACTTATATTCAAAGTCAACAGACAATGTGTTTCACAGAGTATTATTACTTTGCATATTGATAAATTCATAGCTATATCACAATTGTGCTGAGTGATAGAACATTTCCTTTAATGTCTCCTGCCTTTCATGCTTATATGAGAATGTGTCTTAAACATAGACATTGTGATGAAGTACTGGCTGTCTTAAGGGAGGAAAACCCGGGCGGATCAACACTGGGAGAGCCCAGAACAGAGTAAGACAGCAGAAGGCATATTTCAGATCATCTCGAAACAACTCAGGAGGGTGGCCTCAGCCTCCCTCTCGACAATTAAACCCATTTATATTCTATTGCGGCCACTGCATCCCGCAGATGGCTGCACAAAGTGTCCTGAAAAAGAGAGTCACTGGATCTGACTGTGACTTGACCTGTCCGGAGGTCTGGCTTCCAAGCTCTTAGTTGGGTTTGAACATGGGGGGAGGGGAGTTGCCACTGCCAGGCTTGCTCCCAGGATGTCTGAAGAGGGGGCAGCCATCTTCATGGGCCTCGATTGAGGAGATGGAGGCCGTAACCTTTGCAGGGAGGCTTCGGGATTGCTCCCATCTGCCCAAGCAGGACCCCAAGGCTCATGGCTGGCTGGCTGGCTAAGGGTGGGAACGCCTCCCATTTCTCATGCACATGCTTAAAAAAGGACATGTGCCACTACCCTAAAACAAAAATCTATATACCCGAGAGTGGTCTCAGGGCGGCCAGCTGATGCCACAGCATGCTGGACACCAGCTGGTTCACCACTAAGGCCCTCCCTCGGAAGGACATTAGATGGACCAGACCTTTCCACGCCCCCAGACGAACTGTGATCACTTGAATACCATGTCTAGCTACCTTTAGGCCATTGCGGCTTGGCCTGCCCCAGTGGCTGCTCTAGCAGCTATCTTCTGACCTGCCATGCCCATGCTCCATTTGCCTCTGCCTCTGAAGTATGATGGGGGATCCCAGAAGCGGTAGAGGCTTTCTAAACAAGTATCAGATGCAATTTGAACTGCAGGCACCATTATTCCTGACAGACTAACCTAGATTCTTTCCTTGCTGGGTGGCACCACATTGGCCTGGGCTTCCCCCCTCTAGAAAAGGGATGACCGACCCTTGGGGATCTGGCACTCTTTCTGCAAATGTTCTGACAGGTATTTTGATGCGTCCAGTCACACCACTTCCAGGTCTTCTGAACTTCTGCAGATCAAACAAGGCTCCCAGTCTGTGGGGGAGTTCATGGTGCCCTTTCACACCTTGGCCTCTGAATTCCAGTGGGACAGCTTCAGCCTGACTGCAATTTTCCAACAAGGACTTTTGGAATGCATTAAAGAAGTGCCTGCTGCCTGGGACCTACTATCTACCATGGAGGGGCCAAAGAAGTAAACTTGACCAGTTGCCCCATCCACCTTGCTCCAGCTTTTCAGAGGCCTGTGACTAACCGTTCTCCTCCAGAGTCAGGATCAATGCCAGTAGAACCCATGCAAACGGATCATTTCAGGATCTCGGATGATGAGAAGCAGAGGTGTCACAAACTCAATCTCTGCTTATACTGTGCTGCCCCTGGCCATCTTGCAAGGCACTGCCCAAACAAACCAGGAAAATCAAGGACCTAAGTATGGTGGGAGAGGCCACCCTAGGTCATCTTTCATATCTAAATTGGGGAATGGTTAGGTTTGGAATTAATTAATGGTAGTGAGTTTTAGAAAAACATATTAGTTTGGGACAGTTTTTTTTTCTAAGTGGAATTCAGATAGGATTCTATAAAAAAAAAAAAGACAAAGCAATAGTAGGCGCACATACACAAGCGTGTACACACCAGACTTTATTAAAGCATATTTATTATAGGACGTTTGCTTGCATATTATGATATATTTATTTGTTAATAATAGAATTAAGTATTAACTATTACAACTGATATTTCTTAAGCTTGGCACATTCCTTCATATGTGTACTGCATACGTTGATATGATCTGCAGAAGGTACTATACCCAGTTGTAGTCATCTGATCATGGTATTTCACTGTCTGGTTGTCAATACAACTAAATACAATATTAATATCGCCCTGATCAGAAGAGTTATATATAACATAGACCTTGTGGAAGAAGTTGAATATGCTGAGATGATCCCTTTACTTCTTCTTTAAGAATTTTGAAGTACAAGTGCATAGATGCAATTGTGTAAAGACCAGGTCTTGCCCACCAGTCAGGATAAGTATTGGCCTGGTGTCAGAGTTACTATGTCTATTAGCACATTAGCTGCCTGAAAATACCCTTTTTATCAGCTCCTTGTCTTCTTGTCCTTCTTAGCCATCCTGACTACTGAGTTAAATTTGTTTTGTTTATATCTCAATTATTCCTTATTGATTAATAGCAGTTTATGAACTTCTCCTCAAGGAACTTATCAACCTTTTTTAAACCCAGTAACACTAACTGCCTTAACCACATCCTCTGAAAATGAAATCCAGAGCTTAACTATGTTTTGACTGAAAAATAATTTTCTCTGATTTGTTTTAAATGAGCTACTTCCTAACTTCATGGGGTGCCCCCTAGTCCTTCTATTATATGAGAGAGTAAATAACCGATTTACAATAACCTGTTCAAGTCCTTTCATAATTTTGTAGACCTCTATCATATCCTCCTCTCAGCCTTCTCTTCTCTAACTGAAAAGCCCTAACCTCTTTAGCCTTTCTTCATAGGGGAACAGTTCAATGCACTTTATCAATTTGCTCACCCAGTTATCCGAGTCCTCTATCAGTTCACCCTGTACTTCTCCAACTCATTGAGACCCTCTTGATTCTTTAACCTAAACTCCCCCAGCCAATACTACACAATAAATGTTTAATATCAATCCACAAGATACTCAACAGGTGTAAAATTACACGAGTAAGCTGGTAAATTATGTGCGTGTCTTCTAAAATAGCATCTTACACACATAGGTGTTGGCCCCATCCTGGAACATTCCTAGACCAGCCCTTTTTTACTCACTTATATGTGCGTGTGAAACCTAAAGTATGTGTGTACTTTTGATGTTTATAAAATAGTGATTACATGAATACAGGCCACTTAGGCACATATATGCTAATTTTTACACACAAAACTCTGAAAATTATTGGCTAAGCCTGTTTCATACCAATAAATGCACAATAATTGTCTGTGAGAATCAGCAATGATCACTTTAACAGGGTGGAGGCTTTAGTGAACAGCTGAATGGAAGGAGTGGAGGAAAAAATGGCATTGAAATTAAAGAAAGCATGGATTAAATACAAATGATCTTTAGCAATGGGTACCTCAGGTGATCAAGTAGAATCTGTGGTGTTGCAGTTCAGTAGAAGAAAGTGGGCAGACAAAATAGGCCGGAAGGTTGTTGTTTCTAGGATGTGAATCGTTTTTTGACGATTTAAAAAAATCGTCAGATATTTTTTAAATCGTCAAAATCGTTAGAGCTGCGATACAATAGAAATTTCCCCGATTTATCGTGAAAAATTGTAACTCGGGGGAGGGGGGAGGGCGGGAAAACCGGCACACCAAAAACAACCCCTAAACCCACCCCGACCCTTTAAAACAAATCCCCCACCCTCCCGAACCCCCCCAAAATGTTTAAAATTACCTGGTGGTCCAGTGGGGGGGTCCCGGCGTGATGTCCCGCTCTCGGGCCATCGGTGCCATTTTGGCTGCCACTAATATAAATGGCGCCGATGGCCCGATAAAAAAAACCCCCACCCGACCCTTTAAAATTACCCCCTTAGCCTCCCCCACTCTCCTGACCCCCCCCAAAACGTGTTACACATACCTGGTGGTCCAGGGGGGCCGCGGGGACCGATCTCTCGTTCCCACGCTATCAGCTGCGCTAAAAAAAATGGCGCCGATGGCCCTTTGCCCTTACCATGTGACAGGGCAAAGGTAGCGCCGGTGCCATTTTGAATATTGGCATACGGCCCGAGTGAGGGGATCGTTTCCGGACCCCCGCTGGACCCCCAGGGACCTTTGGCCAGCTTGGGGGGGCCTCCTGACCCCCACAAGACTTGCCAAAAGTCCAGCGGGGGTCCGGGAGCGACCTCCTGCACTCCGGCCGTATTGCCAGTATTCAAAATGGCCCAGCCACTTGCGTAACCCCCCCGTTACGTGCCGAAGTGGGATAAGCAGTGGATTTCTACAAGTCCACCTTAATAATGGTTTATGTTCTTCAAGGAACTCATCCAAACCTTTTATAAATCTAACTTCACTAACAGCTTTTACCACAATATCTGGCAATAAATTCCAGAGCTTAAATATGCATTAAGTAAAAAAATATTTTCTCCTGTTTGTTTTAAATGTATTACCTAGTAACTTAATTGTGTGTCCCTGGATTTTTACTGTTTGAAAAAGTAAATAACCAACTGGCGTTTAACTCCCCTCAGCCATCTCTACTTCAAGCTAAAGAGCCCAAACTGCTTTAGCCTTTCCTCATAAGGGAATAGTTCCATCCTCTTTATCATTTTGGTCTCCCTTCTCTGTACCTTTTCTAATTCTATTATATCTTTGATGAAATGTGGTGACCAGAACTACATATAATACTCAAGATGAGGTTGTACCATGGAGCAATACAGAAGCCTTATGTTATTCTCAGTTTTATTTTCCATTTCTTTCCTAATAATTCCTTGCATTCTATTTGCTTTCTTGGCCACCACTGCACACTGAGCAGAGGATTTCAATATATTATCCACAATGACACCTAGATCCTTTTCCTGGGATGTGATTCCCAATGTGGAACCTTCTATTTAATAGCTATAATTTGAGTTGCTCTTCCTTACTTGCATCACTTTGAACTTTTCCACATTAAATGTCATCTGCCATCATTTGCTTGTCTTTAGTAAGAATGGATTCTGTTGATTTTTGCTATATGTTTGTTATTAGCTGTGATTATGTGTGTTTTGTGTGTGAGCTACTTCAAAACCTAATAATGTATGTGGGTTATAAATTTTAATAAATTGAAATTGGATGCTCAGTCTCCCATTCTCGCAAGGTCTTCTTGCAATTTCTTACAATCTACTTGTGATTTAACAATTTGAATGATTCTTATCATCAGCAAATTTGATCACCTCACTTATTGTTCGAATTTCTAAGTAATTTATAAATATGTCTAAAAAGCAGTGGTCCCAATACAGATCCCTGGTCACTCCCACTATTCACCTCTCTTCTTTGAGAGAGCTGACCATTTCGACCTACCTTATGAGCCTGCTATTCAAAAGGCACTTATCTGGATAAGTAGGACTTATCTGACTAAGTGGCATCCACTGAATATCTGGCTAAGTTCAGTGGCTGTCACTTAGCTAAATTACTTAACCAGTTAAATTTTAGCCAGATAACTTGTACATGAGAAGTGGGAGTAATGGGGTGGTGCTACTTAGCCAGGTAAGTTATCCGGCTAAGTAGCGTAATGAGACTTAGCCAGATAAGTTATCTGTCTAAGTTAAACCTGCTCAATAGTAAATTGTTTGAAGTATGTAGAGAGTGCATTGTA
This sequence comes from Rhinatrema bivittatum, assembly GCF_901001135.1. NCBI lineage: Eukaryota > Metazoa > Chordata > Amphibia > Gymnophiona > Rhinatrematidae > Rhinatrema > Rhinatrema bivittatum. The sequence continues at coordinate 96,539 of NW_021821133.1, read as the reverse complement.
CAAATCAACTCCTCTTGTACCTTTCATCGATTCAAACAGCAGAAAATATTCAGTGATGTCAACATTGCTGTTCGCACCTCCTACTGTGCATGTAAAACCGCCCCCCCCCCCAAACCTACCCCAAACCCCACTCTGAGTTAAACGTTAGGGATGTGCAGGCAAAAAGTTTATGTTCATAAGTCCATAAGTCGAAAGGGGGGGGGTCAATTTCGGCCAATATGGACACATGTAGAATTCCATAAGTTGAGGCTATGTCCATACGTGCACCGGTTCCCTAAATAAAAATTTAAACCCCTCACCCTCCTTAATCCCCCCCCCCCAAGACTTACCAAAACTCCCTGGTGGTCCAGCGGGGAGTCAGGACGCCATTTCTGTATTCCTTTATGAGGAGCACGTGACGTCGGCGTCACGTCGGAGTGACGCGGACGTCACGTGATTCCCCGCGCGTTCGCTCCGGGACCCTCGTTGCACCCAACCGGAACTTTGAGACAGCTTGAGGCCCCATTAAATTATAATGGGGTCAGGAGGCCCCCCCCAAGCTGGCCAAAGTTCCGGTTGGGTCCAACGAGGGTCCCGGAGCGAACGCGCGGGGAATCACGTGACGGTCCGCGTCACTCTGACGTGACGCCGACGTCACGTGCTCCTCGCAAAGGAATACAGAAATGGTGTCCTGACTCCCCGCTGGACCACCAGGGAGTTTTGGTAAGTCTTGGGGGGATTAAGGAGGATGAGGGGTTTTAAATTTTTATTTAGGATCAACAATCGCGATTTCCAACGTATTCAACATAGCTATGTTGAATAAGTTGGAAATCCGATCGTTTTCGCCTCATCACTTTTTTAAGTTAAAAAAAAAAAAGTTGCGTTTTACATATGCGGTCAAAACGAATGCACACCCCTATTAACGTGCCCCCTCTTACAGTGGTATAAATAGTAGAGTGACATATTGTTCTGTCTCTCTCATTTTCTCTCTCTCTCTCCATGCCTTCAAAAAAATGCAGCATATTGGCAAGATTTCCCATGGCTAAATCCATGTTGACTTTGCCCCATTAAATTATAGCTAATGTTCAGTAATTTTGTTTTGTATTATAGTTTCAACTATTTTGCCCAGTACAGAAGACAATATTCAAAGGGTGTGTCTGGCCAACCTTTGGAGTTAACTGGAGAAAACCTGATATTTTAATTACACCCCAACCCCCTCCATTCACTAGCTAAATTTTGGTTAGGCAACAAGAAGCCATGCTGGGTAGTTCTGAACATTCAGTAGGGATCTGCATTCATTCAAAATGAAGGGTAAAATGCAACAAATGAGGCCATTTTCATTTTATTCATGGAACCTCAAAATGAATGGAGGATGCCCATGAATTTGTGAGCATTCATGCACTGATTCCATGGTAAAACAATCCCAGTTCATATCTACAGTCAAGTAGCAATGTTCTATGTGAAGAAGCATGCAGAATGGGCTCCTGGATGCTCTGCCACAATGAATTTGGGTGTGGGCCCTCAATGACATAGTCTACCTTTAAGTGATATATCTTCCAGGAATATTCAACATGATCGCGGATCACCTCAATCAGATCTTTAGACTACATGAGTGGTCATTAGATCAGGAAGTTGCAGGTAACCTCTGGTCCCTCCAGGGTCATTCATCAATAGAACTGTTCTCTTCAGAAGTCATTCACAAAGTAAAAACATTTTGCTCCATTTTTCTCAGTGAGTTTAGATTAGTTCAGGATGCATTTCTACTTCAGTGGAATGCCAGTCTGCATTTCTGCCACTACCGTTGGTAGCCAGGATAATTAAAATGATAGTACAAAAGCAGGCAGATGTGATCCTTATTGCTCCAGCCTGGCCGAGTCAAGTTTGGTAATCCTACCTCATCCAACTCTTCAATGCATCTTCTGATTCAGCTAAAATCCTTGCCAACACTCCTTACCCAATCTACCTCATCTCAATTTGACAGCTTGGAGACTGATTATCCATCAATTTCCCCTTGGATGCTGCCAAAGGTGTAAGATATTCAAGCCGATGAAATATCATCGTGCATTAAATGGGTGCTCATAATTGAGCTCCTGCTCGCTTAACACATGCTGATTCACCTCTCCCGGGCACCTGATTTAATATTTAAATGGCCTGTCGTGGTAAAAAGGAGGTGTTAGGGAAAAGTTTGCATCCCTAGCGCCTTCTCCACATCAGGTGCCCAGGAGAGGTAGCTGTCAGCTGGTTAGGAAATAACAGATGCTCTATTTTATGAGCCATCTGTTTTCCTAATCTGTGCACAGCCACAGGTTAGGAAAATAGAAGCTCGTTAATTGAGCATCCATTTTCCTAACCTGACCACCGGCGACTTTTTTTTCAGTCCTCCTTTTATTGGTTCCTCTGACTTAATATTGAAGGAACTCAGAAAAGCAGTATTTTCTGCTTTTCTGTAAACTTTTGGGGCTCATCAAGAATTAACACCTGCTCTGGAGCAGGCATTAATTTTTTAGAGTAAAGATCTGCATGTTGAGCACACATTTTTTTTGCATCAGGGGGTAATAGCTAATAGCCTCATCATGTGATGAGCGTTATTAGCTTTGTGCTGGTTTGGATGCACATTTTGGATCTTGTAATCCCCTTATTGCATGAGGGGTTTCGGACATAAGTCCAAAAAGCACGTCCAAGTGCCTGTAAAGCTGTGCGCTCGACCAAGTGCACTATATTGCGTAGGTCTGATTGTAATTGCTGCCTGCCACTCCAAAGATTTTCTCAGATACCTGTTCCATCATCATCAAGACTTTGTACATCTTCTGGGAGGTTGCGTTTGAGTGCTACTGCAGCTTATCACCAATGTCCATTCACCCTCTGGTTTCCAAATTCATGAAAGGGTTGTGTCAAAGCCTGCTGTTTCCTGGAATCTTAATGCGGTCCTAGTGGAATTAATTAAACCCCAATTTGAACTATTGGACTGTATTCTATTGAAATTCCTCACTTGGAAGGTGGTGTTCTTAGTAGCAATTATTTTGGCAAGAAGAGGAAGTGAACTACAAACTTGGTTTCATATTCACCTGTCTTTCAGGTTTTCACAACAGAGTGGTTCTAGAAACTCACCCGAAATTTCTTCCAAAGGTTGTTTCTGTGTTCCACATTATTCAAGCCATTGTACTGCTCACATTTTTCCCAAAGCTGAATGTGCTCAAAGGTGAGAAAGCTCTGCATTCACTGAACTTTAAGAAGGCCATAGCTTACTACTTGCAAAGAACTCATCCCATAGACAGGCATCTTCTGTGATCCAAATAGTTTGGGCATAGCAGTAGCCAAACTATTTCCACTTGAAAGGAGGACTGCATCCACAATTGTTATGCACTAGCTAATTACATTAATTACAGATTCTGTCAAAGCTCATTAAGTCAGAGCCTTGGCTACTTCAGTAGCTCATTTGAGAGTGGTTTCCATCGAAGATATCTGCAAAACTGTAGCTTGGTTATCTGTTCATATCTTCACCTGCCATTATTGTTTGGACAATCTCCTAAGAAATAACAATAACTTTGGATAAACAGTTTTATGTAACCTGCTCATCAAATAGTCAACTCTACATGGGACAGCTTTTGTGCAAGCTTTTGTTTGGGACTCACCACACATTATTTATAATTCAGCCCTGCTTGTCGACAGAGAAAGCATTGTTGATTACTGTAAATGGGGGTTCTCTGTAGACAATAGGGTAAAATAGCCATATGTAAATCCCACCTAGTTTCTTGGAGAGTTGACTCTGTCAGTAGTCTACAACTCTGAAATTTACTGAGGACCTCACAAGGCAATTGGTTTTCTCAGACAAGTATATGCTCAGTGGAGCAAAGGATCTGCTGAGCTCAGAGAGTGATTCCTCTTGGCACCATTGAATGAAGTCGTTGTCAAGTTATAGCTAATTCATCTTACTATCTAAGGAGAACCCTTTTATGGTAAGAAAACTCACTTTTGATGAAACAAAATAAACATTAAAAAAGAAATAAAAACAAACCCCCTTTGAAATGGAACCTCCCTGGGTCCCCTGGATCCCTCCTGCCAATTCCCAGAGCTATTAGGGGCCTCCTAAGGCCTCTACACCCCTCTACCCTTTACCAAAACAAAGATTACAGCAAAATGGAGCCAGCTGACACTGAGACTGAAGCCATTTTGGCATTACTTTGGTGCTGGTCTCAGTGCTGGCTAGCACCATTTTTAAAGAGTTGCCAGTGAGTTAGGAGCAAGTGGGGATCCTACTGCTCCTTTTAAAGATACAGAACAAAACCCCACAAAAGAGTGGGGGCCAATGAGATCCCTGGATCCAGATCATTTGCGGGGTGGGGAGGATCTGACTGGACAGGTCTGAGGTAGGGCATACAGGGGGTCAGAGGGACCTGGGGAGGCCAAAGGAGACCCCAGGAATCAGTGGTGGAGAGCAGAGGGACCTCTGGGAAGTAACTTTATTTTTAATTTTTGGAATGAACTCAATATATCCAAAAACATTTGGGTATTTTCTGGCAAGGCTATTTTTAGTTTGAATGTTCCATTTGATTTAAATTAATTCACATCCTTAATTGATCTCTAAACTGGTTGATCACCAGTTTTCATTAAAAGATGGTCAAAAGATCTTCAAAGCATCATGGGGTTTGCTAATGGACCAGTTCCATGTTCTCTGCAACTGTTCATTGCACTACAGAACTGTTTGTCTCCCCAAGAATCATAGGATCTGACCTTGCAATCATATGGGTTCAAAATAAAATCTCTTTCATTAAGCAAGAAAAGTAACTCCCTTGTCTGAGCAATTGGTAGATTTTTACTTTTTTGTCCTTATTGATCCTTTTCCTCCCCATCATTACTTCCCCTTGTTGCAATTCTTTCTACAGATACTATCTAGATTCAAAAACAATTGTCACTGACAGTGATCCTATTCTGTCAGCTATGGCAGCAGCAGGGTGAGGCTGATCAATGGCAGCTGGATGAAATGGAATAAAATAGATGAAAAATAGTATGGGGTGGGAATAGAGTGGGAAGTTCTCATTAGATCCAGAGGTATTTATGGACTAAATGTGGTATAATTTAATTTAATTTTGTTTGCATCTTAGTTGAGAACCCACTCAATGCAGATTAGATTATAATAAATTATCAAAGATATACCTAAATGGTTTTCATCCAGTATTAACAGCACAAATTCCATTTAAACATCATACTTCCATACAATCACCCACCAATAAACCAATAAGATGAACTCCTCCCCCAGCAATAAACTAAGTATAAAATTAATTCATGTTTACAAACATTATTACTCCCATTGGGACACCAAAATTCTATACAAACCACCCATCAGTGGGCAGTATGAATCCAACCTTCTTCTATATGAGCCCTTCTCCTCTTAAGCAGGATGTAACAGTAATTTTCCAGTTATTCTGGCGTGACATTTGATTTGCCACAGATAACTTGCCTAAGTGCTGTCTTTACTTGCTTGTTCCTCAGCGTATAAATCAAAGGGTTCAGCATGGGTGTCACGGCAGTGTAGAGAACCGCGATTACTCGATCCTGCTGCAGGGAATACTTTGACTTGGGCCTCAGATACATTATTCCTGCACAGCCATAATGCAGTGACACCACAGTCATGTGGGAGGCACAAGTAGAGAAGGCCTTGCGCCTGCCCTCCGCTGAACGCATTTTCACCATAGCAGACATGATGAGGAAGTAGGAGATAAGTGTGAGAATGAAACAGCCAAGGACAATGAAGCCCAAGACAGAGAATAGGAGCAGTTCGTTGATGTGAGTATCACTGCAAGCAAGTTTCAGCAGAGGAGCAATATCACAGAAAAAGTGGTTGACCTGGTTGGGCCCACAGAAGGTCACACGAGCCATCATCACAGTGTGGACTAAAGAGTGCATACAGCCAATGACAAATACGGTGGCCACCAGCTGCATGCAGATGCGCTTGTTCATGATGACAGTATAGCGCAATGGATTGTAAATGGCTATATATCTGTCATAGCCCATCACAGCCAGTAAGGAGGCTTCAGTGGTCCCCAGGAAATGAAAGAAGAAGAGTTGGGTGATGCAGCCTTGATAGGAGATGCCTTTATTTACTGCTAGGAAGTTTATGAACATCTTGGGCACAGTTACCATGGAGTAGAAGATGTCAAGGAAAGAGAGGACTCTAAGAAAGAAATACATGGGGGTATGGAGATGGGGATCCACTGAGGTGATGACCATGATGGCTATATTGCCCAGTACATTTGTCATGTAGATGGCCAAGAAGATCACAAACAGGAAGATTTGCAACTCTGGGAGGTCAGAGAGGCTCAGTAGATGGAATTCAGTCACAAAGGTTGTATTGTAGCCTTGTGAAGCCATTTAATCTGTGTGGATTGCCTGTAGATAGAGTTTGAAACATAGAATATGATACATAAAAACATAAAATATGACACCAGGTGAAGACTACAAGGCCCATCTACTCTGCTGTTGTCATGGGAGGGGGGCAGTTCATTAGGGGAATTCCTCCAGTAAGAGGGGTGTTAGGACCCTGTGGTAGAGCAGAGCAGTATCTTCCACCTGTTCAGCTACCTCCCCTTGGATTTGACCCTCGGGATCTGGTGGCTAGCAGGACTTTCTTGGCAGGGTGCGTGGCAGGTTGTGGTCAGGGCAGGCATCATTCAGATGAAATTTGAGTCTAAGCAGAGGTGGGGGCAGGCAGAGATCAAACAAAGGTAAGGGTCAGAGACAGTCCAGGTCAGGCAACAAAGATCAGTCCAAGGAAGAGGAACTGGGAAGGCATGATAAGCAGGGCACAAGCACAGAAAGACAAGGCAGAAATAGGGTGAAAACCTACAAGCAGGAATGAGGTAGTTAGGCACATATTAAGGACAGGACACAACTGGAACAGAAGAGCTAGACAAGGTAGGGCAGGGCAGAAGTTATGCTAGGCAAGGCTGGACAAGTAGAAACACAGCAAGGCAAGGCAGGAGCAAGAAGAGACGAGATAGGAACAGAGTAAAACACATAGGCAGTAGCTAGCTAAACAGGCACATCACAAGGCAGGGCAAAATGGGAACAGGGGAGCAGGCAGTCATAGTGCGAGAGCAAGAACATACAGAGGGGATAGGCCAGAGAGAGGCCTAAACAGCGCAAGGCAGGGAAAACACAAAGAAACTAGGCAACCGGGAGACCTAGATGCACTGGCAAGAAGGGCCACTGAAAGGCCCATAGGGAACAGAAGGGCCACAGGGATCAGAAGAGCTACTAGGAGACCCACGGGGAATGGAAACGCTGGAACTGGGCAAGGCTAGTTAAGCGCAAGGTGGGCTAGAGCAAAGAGCTAGGCTGACTCGATGATGAGGCAGCTAGGGCAGGTCAGAGCATGGCCCAGTGAGGGACCCTGCTGGCAGGAGGGCTGTCTAGCATCCTGGATTGTGACAGCCCATGTTCTATTCCTGTTATACAACAGAGGTTATACCTTCATATTCTTGCAACTATAAAAATGCTTGCTTCTTGCGCATTATTTAATACCTTTGAGGAATTTAAATGTTTTTATCATATCTCCCTTCTCTCTTCTTTCCTCTAAGCTGTACATGTTTAGGTCCTGAGGTCTCATTTATGTGACTTACGATACAGATTCTTCATCATTTTGATAGCCCATTTCTGTAGTGCATTTACTCTGTCTATATCTTTGGAGATATCCTTCAGAATTGGACACTATATTTCAGGTGGGTTTCACCCATGATTTGTAGAGAAGCATTATCATTTTTTTCTACTGGTAATACTACTTCCCAGTGCAGCCTAGCATTCCTCTCCCTCTCTCACCCCTTCTTGCCAGACATTGTTTTGCAACCTTGATTTAATCAGATATGATCTTCCTGAGATCTCTTTCCGGTTTGGAGTAACTGCTTTCTTTCCTTCTTTTATTTATTTGGTAACCTGCTTTTCCTCCATAGGATTTAGCAGTGAACAATAAAAATACATGAAGGGGTCCACATTCTGCCGCTGAGCGGCTAGTTAAGTTAGCCAGATACACCTATAGCCATGCTGCTGAATATCCCGTGTACGTTTGCTGAATAAGTCTTATTCAGTTAACCTACTTAGCCGTTTGTCTTTGAATATCCACCCCTTCAGTGATTACCATGGATGTCCATTCTTTTGAAACAAAACAAGAAATGTCAATGACACTTCCTATTTTGTTTCATGATATTTTCAAAATGGAAAGAAAGAAAAAAACAACATTTTGTTGGTTTTACTTTTGTTTTGTTTTGGAAAGAAAAGGGAAAAATTCCCTTGCAATGCCAAGGCTTCCCCAGAGCTTCCCTGGGGCCAACCTAGGACCTTGCCGAAGCCTCCACATATACTGCGTCCATGAGGTCCTGAGGGGCCGGAGGGATGGCCACTTACTTCCTGCCTCTGGGTCATCCACTTTCAAATGATGCCAGTCAGTCCTGAAACCAGTGCCATAATAACTTCAAAATGGCACCAGTCTCAGGGCCGGCCATACAAACAAAAATTGTATCAGCCAGATCTGAGAATCTGCCATTTTGATGTCACTATGGCCTACTAGCGCGCATTAAAAAAAAAGGATGATCCAGGGGCAGAGGGTGAGTGGACATTCCTCCTTCCCCTCAGGACTCCCACAGACAGGGTAAGTGGGGGCTGGAGTGGTTCCTGGCCCTGGTATGTTTTTGGGGCAGGTGAGAGGGGGCACAGAGGGACTTGGGGAGCCACATTTTGTTTATATTTTAATGTTTATTTCATTTTTGCAGTGGGTATCAAAATGATACCCAGGGTGAAAAAGAACACAAAAATTAAAACAAACCCCAAAATACAGTTTTGAAGGCTGCACTGTCAAAGAGGATAACTTTCAAACTTCTCTGCACTGCTCCATACATGTGTGTATATGGGTCCGCACAAATTTAGTATTGTTTCTAACATTCCCATATCTATGGCCCCAAATGTACACGTGCATTTATTATTTTTGTGAAGAAATTTGCACACATTTGGAAATATTCACATGTACATGATAACTTGTACATGCGTATGCTTTTATCCACATGCACACGCACTTCCTGTTTTGGCAGTGCACCCCTGGCAAGTCTGCCAAATTTCACTTTCAAGGAAGTGTCTTGATTGGCATCCCTGGCGGTGAGAAATTAGATCCTCAAGTTCCCCATCCATAGGGTCAGGAGGAGCACTGCCAGATGTGGCAGGCCTGGAGGGGCCTCCAGGGCTTTTTGAGGGTTGGGGGCATGGTGGGGGGTCTTTTGTGGATGGGGGAGGGTTGTGGTAGGACAAAAGCCAAAAGGCAAAAAGGGATTTGGAAACAGATTCATGGAACTTTATTGGCATGCCCAATTATATTGAAAGAGTAATATAAAAGGGTAGAAAGAAAAGGGAATACATTAGGAAAAAGTGATAAGTAAAGTTAAGGTCCAGGTAAGGGAAAGAACAGCTTCAGGAACATGTTTCTGGTATTAGTGCTGGCCCCTACTACGGAACCACCAAGTGTCCCAGTTCCAGGATGGGAGAACATTGGGCCAGGCCTGGTTGTAAACTTAAACCCCAGAGCTGGGTTGTATCTGCAATCCCAGATTGTTCCCTTTGAAATCAGTTTTGCTGGGCCTATAATGCCTCAGAAAGAGGCTGTCTGAAAGCCTGGACTGGCCTACAAACTCCCTCTTGAAACTGGAAACCTTGACTACTCAGGGATTTTCTCTGTTCTGGTATATTTTCTAACCAGATGGCAGGACACCATATTTTGCTGCACAAAGGAACATAAGGAGCCATGAAACTGAGTCAAGACTTCAGTTCAAAAAATGGAAACTTACCATTGATGAGGTCACAGAACCAGCAACATTGAACTAAGAGCTTTGGATTGCTATTGAGGACCACCAGAAGAAGGCCCAGGAAATGTGCCAGAATGAAGGGGAGTGACTGGACTAGCTATATGCCTGGCAGGAAAAGACCAGACATAAATGTATTAAATGCCCATCAGGGAATGTCAACATGGTTCTATCCATTTCCTGCTTCCATCACAGGCCCCACTATTGCCCTGACACTCTACAATACCCTGTCTCTGCCTAGAGCTTCAAGAAATTCTCATGCAGATTAACTTCATCCTCGCCAGTTCCCTGGGTCAAGGGCAGCACTGTCAGAAGCAAAACTTTTAATGCACTCACAAGCCAGCTATTGAAATCAAGAGGGTGTTAGAACCTATTCTTAAAACCTGTACCAGGAATGTCAAGGGCTCCCATCTAACAAAGATCCATTGACTTGTGGCTGTATCTTGACTGTTTGTGGCTTGGAATCTAAGACCTGCCCCACACACTGAGGCTACCTCTGAGCTCCTATTACTAGCTAGGCACTATGTTATAAAGGAATGTTATACTGAAGCCTACATATTTCTGGGAACTTTTCTATAGCCTTGCCACCCCCTATAGCATATGGGTGTACCACCACTAGGAGCATTTGCCATAGCATCCATCTTGCCCAGAAATACAATGCCCTCTAACAGATTGTATGATCTGCTGCTCATCACACCCTGCAGCACAACAGCTGATGACTTGACACACACTTTTGTTCTGTTCACAGATACCACTTGCTTAGAGAAGAGGAGGAGGAGGAAAGGAAGAGGTAAGCAGCAGCCACCACTACTGCCACCACAACAACCATCACCAGTGGACCCTGTAGTAGTACAGTAGCCATTTCCCACTGCTTCTCCCAGGGGAGGCCCCAGGTCTAGACAGTCACCCATTCCACTCCCCAGTAGGGTCTTTCCTTCAAGAATCACATCACTACTAAAATCAAAGATGGATATCACAAACTCCTAACCCTATGGCATCTAAAACCTTTCCTTCCCCCATAGACTTCAGAATAGTCCTTCAACTACTCATCTTCTCCAACCTGGACTACTGCAACTCACTGCTATTCAACTTACCTCTCAAACCAACAGACCACTCCAAATCCTCCAAAATACAGCCACCAGAATACTCACTGGAACTAAAAAAACATGATCACATTACTCCTACACATATCACTACACTGGCTCCCAATAAAATTTAGGATAGAATATAAAATAATATACGAAAAACAAAAAACTGGCTAAGTACATCCATAAAACTGCACTCTCCAAACAGAAACTTCTGCTCAACTAATAAAGGTCTATTAAAGATTCCACCTGCTCGTTCCAAACAACTTACCTCAACTCAGAAGAGAGCCATATCGCTAGGAAGCCCCAAACTCTGGAACACCCTCCCAATCAAACTCAGAACAGCAAAATTTAAAAACCTTCAAAAAAGAACTAAGAACCTGGATGTTTACCAAAGCCTACCAACTCACCCAATGACTCTCAAACATCACTTCCCTTCTACTGACCCTATGCAAACATGTGGAACCAATGCAAGCACGTAATATAACACATAACCGAAACTGTATAGTTTGACAGCCGAACTACATCTATAAAGCCTACAATATCTATGTTAACAATCACAGGAACCTTTTGGAAACTCTGTTAAACATCAAAACATTGTAAACTGTTGTGATGGCGAAACCGAATGATGATATATAAAACTCGATAAATAAATATATAAATAAATTTGGCCCTGGAACCTGGATATTGGTCCTGTGGCTGCCCAGCCTTTTCTGGATAATGGAGGTGAACAGTTTACACCCAGTTTCAGGGCAGCAATCCATGGATACAGAGGCAGGCTCTATGTCCATGGCCTGTGTGGCAACATTGGGAGTTAGTGGAGATGGTAGACATCTCGCACAGGCTCAAGAGGGATACACAGCTGCTCTTGAGTGGTGGGAATGAGGTGACTGCCATAGCCCCCAGCCCCCTAGGCCATTCAGGACCTGGCCTTAAGGGCTTCCTTTTTATGTTATGTCATAGTTTTATCCCTACATTTTTCCACCTCTTCTTCCTATTTTAAGTTTTTATGAATAGTTTTAAAAGGTTTGCTATTTTCTATAATTGATAAAAGTTGTATTTATTTTAATACTGTGTGAGTCACTGTCTTTTGCATGCTGGAGACCTTCTAGTTCCTCAGTCTTGCCCCTTTCCCTACAGTTCATTGCATTCTCTCTCACATCCATCTACTGCCATGCATGTACTTTGGCATGCGGCTCTGTTCACTAACCTCTTGTCTGCACTCATCTACCCTTACAACATCAGCCTCTGTTTTATACCAATTAATTAGGGCCTGCATTCTATACTTGGCTCCCTAGAATGTCCTTCCTTGCATGGACACAGCGATTATATGACTGGATAGACTAAATAGACCATTGTGTTTCTATGTTTCTGTGAGTTATCAGTTTTGTCTTATTTCTTCTAAGTGCCAGAATGTGAGTGCGGGCAGGCCACAAACATATACAGGAAAATATCCTGTCAACTTCCCAAATACAAACGTAAGTCAATGGGGAGACATAGAGATGACAGTTCATGGCCCTTTCACCTACATCTAACCTTCCAGCAAAGAAAAGGTAGGAGCTCCTTTCCAGAGAAGCAGTAAACTTATAATCAGTCACCTCTATTTCCCTAATAATGGTGCTATAAATGAAAGCTAGAATGAAAAAAGTCTGTCTAAATGTGTTAAAGAAGACAAACCTGGAGCACTACAGAAGGCAGAGCTGACTACAGGTCACATCCTCATTTTCTGCTTCCTTACACTGGATATCCTCGCCAGTAGGTGCCCACTTACCTCCACAATGTTCTCAGCTTCCAGCTGCAAATTCCTTCATTACCATGCCCACACTTACATCTCTGAAAGCCCCACTTTCCAATGGAGATCTGCCTGCCAGAACACAGGTTTTCCCTGGGAACCTTATCTATCTAGGCAAAAGGCATTTTTGAGGGCTCTCACTTTAAAGCTTCCAGCTGTGAGTTATCAGGGACTCCTTGATGTTTCCATTACTTCACCTTCTTCAAAGCTTGGCTATCACTGAAGCTGGGTCTGAATTGTAATTTCCCTCAATTGCTTCCCAGCCAGACTTCAATTTGACTACATGGCATTAGTAGGGTAGATGAAGCTAATGAGATCAAGTAGAAACTTACCATGTGACAGGGCAAAGGGCCATCGGCGCCATTTTGATTAGTGGCAGCTGATGGCCCGGGAACGGGAGATCGCTCCCGGGATCCCCACTGGACCACCAGGTACCTGTAAAATGTTTTTGGGGGGGTCGGGAGGGTGGGGAAAGCAAAGGGGTTAGTTTTAAAGGGTCGGGGTGGGTTTAGGGGTTATTTTTGTGTGCCATTTTTCTCGCCCTCCCCCAAAACGATAAGAGAACCCCCACGATCAATATCGTGGGGTTTTCCTATCATTTCGGGGGATCCCCCGATTTCTGACGATTTTGAAAATATCGTCCGATATTTTCAATCATCCGAAGCCGATTCACATCCCTAATACTAAGATCTGCAATAGAGTGGACATGCTTGAAGGAGTAGAGAGAATGAAAAGTGATTTAAGAAAGCTTAAAGATTTGACAGATGGGATTCAATGCCAAGATGTGCAGAGTCATGCATCTGAGTTACAATAATCCAAAAGAGTTGTATGTGAAGGAGATGAAAGACCAAGAGACGGATCTTGGTGTCTGGTGATCTGAAGGTGGCAAAGCAATGTGATAAGGTGATAGCTAAATCCAGAAGAATTCTGAACTGCATTGAGAGGAAAAACCAGTAAGAAAAAGGAGGTGATAATGCCCTTGTACAGGTCCTTAGTGAGACCTCACCTGGAGTACTGTGTTCAGTTATGGAGCCTACATCACGAAAAGGATAGAGACAGAATAGAGGCAGTCTAGAGAAGGGCGACCAAAATGGTAAGTGGTCAGTATTGGAAGACTTATGAGGAGAGGCTGAAGGATCTAAATAAGTATATCCTGGAAGAGAGGAGGTGCAGGGTAGATATAATACAGACCTTCAGATACCTGAACTGTTTTAATGATGTACTAACTTTAAACCTTTTCCATTGGAAAGAAATCAGTAGAACTAGGGGTCACAAAATGAAACTCTATGGGGGATGACTCAGAGCCAACACCAGAAAATATTTCTTCACAAAGAGGATGGCAGATGCCTGAAATGCCTTTCTGGAAGAAGTGGTGAAGACGAAAACAGTCAAAGAATTCAAAGTGACATGGGATAAACACTGTGGCTCCCTAAAAGCTAGAGGATGGAAATGAAGAAAAGGGTGCATGGGATAATTTGCTGGTGTGGCGGTTACTGCTCTTAACCAAGAAGCCTTGATACTTTTGATGCAACTGCAACATTGCTCACCGCTTCAATGGCAGGGGGAAAAAGGGAGTTGGAGTCAGAAAACAACCAACAAGGGCCCCGACATTTATGGTCGGGATAACTGATAAGCATGAGGGTAACCTGCATGGAGCAGCAATAATTACTACCCTTACCAGAAGGCAAGGAATTACCTCCCTTAACCAATAAGCCTTGATGCATTTGGCACAACTACAATGTCACTCTCTGCTTTGACGACAGTGGGGTGGGTGGGTGGAAGAAGGATTGGATTCAGATGACAACCAATATGGACCCTGACTTTTATGGTCTGGGGTACTGTTATGCAGAAATAAGTGAAAAATCACAGGACTGCTTCGAAGACCTAGTCCATAAGCAAAACATATCAGCACTGTCTGATTTTTCAAGAAGGCTCATCACCCAGTAAAAGTGTTGCTAGCAGTAAATATTTTATGGGTTATCATAAAGCTTGGGAATAACTGCATGGAGTGGCAGTTGCTACCCTTAAGAGAAACATAGGGGTAACTTGAACAATGCAACAGATACTACCATAAGAAGCTTGCTGGGCAGACTGGATAGCCATTTGGTCCTTTTTTGCTGTCATTACTATGTTGCTATTTTACTATGTTAGGTTGGCTTTTACACACACAAGTCTAGGGATTTTATAACAATGAAATTACCAGTTTTACCAATTAGACTTCCAGTTCGCCCAGTCTATCTGCATCTCATGAAGACTCTCCTGGGTCTTCAGCCTGAAGTTCCCCCATTTCACCCAGAACCCCCACCCAGTCATTTTTTCACTTTTGAGCTGCTTATGATCACTTACACCAGAAATTGAGCAGGATACACAAATAAAATACTTTCATGTGTCATTTTGGCAGGTTGTAAAATAATTTGTGTGCGTAATGCCCCTGGCCTGCCCCTTTTTTACAAATGCAAATGTATTTGTGGTATGGATAAATGCATGTATGTTGTAGTTTTTAAAATAGCATACAATCACATATGTGCTATTTTACGCATGCAGGTGCTATTTTAAACGTGCTCATCTTTTTAAAATTCACCTCTAAGCGCATAAATAGACTTTTGAAAATTGCTAAAATAAAATGTTACATTTACACTTGTAACTCTTGAAAATTACCTCCTCAAAGTGTGCTTACATGTGTAAAACCTATTGACAATTATGATTATGATTATTTATTATATTTTATTGATTGCCATTTCTTACTACAGTGAATCAAGGCAATTTACAATAATCCTTAAAATAAAACAACATAAAAATAGTCAATAAAACATAAGCAGCATGTGATAAATAATAAAACCATAAAATATAATGGAGCATCAAAATAAACTAAAAATGATATTAAAGAGATGCTTGAAATGCATGTGCAAATAAAAATCTTTTAAGGGATTTCCTAAACTTCAAATAACTTCAGTTCAATTCAATGGCAAATATTGTAGCAATTTTCAAAAGCCCACTTACACGGTAAAGTGCATTTAGACAATTAAAACACAGATTAAAGTATGTAAATCCTTTTATTTATTTTTTTATTTCCATGATTTTTTATGATTAAATCTGTTTTATTGGATCTGGAAGCATAAACAAACAGTGAAGGAATACACTTATACCGCAATATTACCACACTTGTGTTCAAAGCTGTTTACATCATCCATCATACATACACAAATAAGTATCACAGCATCTTAAAAACCAAAATTATTAAACATCATTTAAAAACATTTTCCTAAAACTCCTGTAATCTGCTATTAGACATATCTCTAAAGGCAACTTATTCCATACCATGGGAGCTATCTGTGAGAATGCATGATTCAAGGTCACTCTGAGGTAGGGATGTGAATCGTGTCCTCGATCGTCTTAACGATCGATTTCGGCTGGGAGGGGGAGGGAATCGTATTGTTGCCGTTTGGGGGGGTAAAATATCGTGAAAAATCGTGAATGAACAATCGAAAAAAATCGAAAAATCGCAAAACCGGCACATTAAACCCCCTAAAACCCACCCCCGACCCTTTTAAATTAAATCCCCCACCCTCCCGAACCCCCCCCAAATGACTTAAATAACCTGCGGGTCCAGCGGCGGTCCGGAACGGCAGCGGTCCGGAACGGGCTCCTGCTCCTGAATCTTGTTGTCTTCAGCCGGCGCCATTTTCCAAAATGGCGCCGAAAAATGGCGGCGGCCATAGACGAACACGATTGGACGGCAGGAGGTCCTTCCGGACCCCCGCTGGACTTTTGGCAAGTCTCGTGGGGGTCAGGAGGCCCCCCACAAGCTGGCCAAAAGTTCCTGGAGGTCCAGCGGGGGTCAGGGAGCGATTTCCCGCCGCGAATCGTTTTCGTACGGAAAATGGTGCCGGCTCACGATTCTAACGATTTATAACGATAAATCGTTAGAATCTCTATTGTATTGTGTTCCATAACGGTTTAAGACGATATTAAAATTATCGGACGATAATTTTAATCGTCCTAAAACGATTCACATCCCTACTCTGAGGTGTGTATCTTTTGTACCTGGAGCCATTAGCAACTGTTCATTTTCAGAGCATAAACTACATTGAGGGCAATATTCTTGCACTAAATCTGATAAATACAGAGGACATTTCCCAATGTAACATAATTAAAATTTTAAACTGCACTTGGGTTTCGACTGGGAGCCAATGTAGTTATTTAAGCAGAGGAGTTACGTGTGCAGATAACATACAACCTGTGATCACCCGAGCTACAGTGTTCGTGAATAATTGTAGTGCTTTCAGATAGCACTTTGGAAGGCTCACGTAAAGCCCATTGCAGTAGTCTGTGCATGCCAATACAAATCCTGCATAACATTTCTAAAATCATTCTTATTTAAAATATATTTCAATCATCTAATTTAGCTCAGTTTATAAAAATCTGTTCCTAACTATTGTTTGTTACTGCAGTTACATAGAAAATTCTGTATCTAAAAGCACTCCTAAATCACAAAAGAATTCTGCTATCTTCACATTTTGAAAATTATCTCCAGTGTCTATAAGTTGAAGACTGTCGATGTATGTTGAAGAACTACATTCTGCCATGAAGCCGGCCTAATACTATAGGTCACGGAAGTTTTAGAGGGAAAAAAACAAGATAGAAAGGAACAGGAGGGAGGTTCTGAAGCTAAATTTGGGCTTTAGGTAGGAAATTAAAATCCAAAACCTTTAGGGATATATTCTCAGAAAATTCCCCATGCAGGACCCCAGATGCAGGCTGAGCTCTGGGGTCTCAATGCAGGGAAGAGGGCTTTAGATTTGTTAGGAACTGAGGAGCATCCTGAGAACAGGGAGCCTATCCCAACAGGATGGGCTCTACCTTAGCCAGGGTGGAACCCGGCTGCTGGTGATAACATTTTAAAGGAAATTGGGTAATTTTTAAACCAGAATGAAGGGAAAAGCAGATATTCATTCAGGAGTGCATGGTTCAGAGTAGAGATGTGCATCACCCGAACCTTTTGGTTCGGGCTTCGTTTTCGGCCCTTCGTTTTTGAGCTTTTGTTTTTCGTGGGACCCGAAATTTTGGATTAGTGCGCGCTAACATTTTAACGTTAGTGCACGCTAACCCACAAACCAAATTGTTTCCGAAATTTTGGGAAAAATTCCTTCGGTTTTCGGGGTCCCTGAACCTGGATGAATTAGGAAATTTCATTGAAATTGCCTAATTCGTCCAAAACGACTGCACATCCCTAGTTCAGAGTGAGATATTTTCAGAGGATACTGGCACTACAAGGAAGTTAGAATATTCCATTAGAGAAATTCTTTGCCTCATTCTTTACTGAGGACAACGTTGGGAATATACCCACACTGGAAATATTCTCTAAAGGCAGTGATTCTGAGCAACTAAAGCAAATCTCTGCAATAATGAAAGATGTAATAGATCAAATAGACAAACTATAGAGATTGCCAGGATCAAAAGGTATCCATTCTAGACTCCTGAAAAAACGCAAACACAAAATTGCAAACTTGTTACCAGTAATCTGTCACCTATCATTTAAAACAGCTAATGGCCAATATAAAGCCAATTTTTTTTTAAAGTGCTCTAGAGATGATCCAGGAAACTATAAACCAGTGAATCTGATGTAGATGCCAGGCAAAATGGTACAAAACATTACTGGCCATATAGACAGACATGGCTAAATGGAAAAGAGTCAATATTGTTGTAGCAAAGGGAACAGCGCGCGCATGTTATAAAATCGGGCGTAGATTTGTTCGCCGGGTTGCGCGAACAAATCTACGCCCGGGTGCACCTTTTAAAATTTGGCCCTGACCGACTGATGAGCCAGAAGGGTCTCGATGACCCGGAGGAATGGGTGAACTAATTGGCAAAACTGGTAATTTCCTTGATGCTCACATATTTTAAAATATACCAACTTATGCGCGTAAATCCTAATACATATGCGAGTAATTACTATTTTATTTTTGCATGTAAAATATACATGCATATATTTTAAAAATTGATAGGAATAGTACATCCATTCAATGCTTTGAGAAAGGTTCTTTCAGTACATTGCATGTATTCACACATAAGCCTACATATACGCATATGCTGTGGCGTAGAGATACATGTATTTTATAAAATGCATGTATATCATATGCACAGATTATAAAATACTAATATAGATTTGTAAATGGCTATATATGTGTGCGTATGCTGCTGCATGCATATGTTTGAACATTATCTTCATAATTTTTATTTTTAAAAATTATGGGCATAAATTATACGAGATAAACTTCCTGTAGACATTAGAAGATAGTGCAAATAGGTATCCCAAGATAATTTTCAAAACAAAAATATTTACATACTTTTTTCTTTGAAAATTGGTGTAAAAAAGTAAGCAAGTAAATGTTACCCACACATTTTATGGGAAATGAAATTTACCCCCACAAGTTCGTCCTGAGTAAATTTCAAAATTCATATTAGGGGATACAAAGCAAGATTTTTTTTTTTTTTTAACTATTACACACCACTCACTCTCAGCACTCTAAAGGCTAATGTAAAAATCTTCAAATGATAACTGGCAGCCAGTGTAGTTCCTTAAGTCCCTAACGCTGCCCCTGCTTCCTAATATTACACGAGTCATCACATTCTTCACTACTTGCACATTGCAAATAGCCCTACAACATAATTTTCAAAGGGAAATTTAAATGAAAATGTAACATGCTATTGTAGACATTTTCAAACGCCTATTTTATCCACATTAAGTGGCCGGTGTAATAAGCTGCGGTAGACTGCTGCGGGTTTTTGCACGTAGTATTATGCACGTTTTCCCACATTAATCTTAATGCGTGTATGTAATAATGCGGCTAGCGTGGAAACCCGCTCAAAAGCCATGGCTGGTTTAGCATGAGTCCATGCTAATGCCATGCAAAGGAGGCGATTAATTATTCACGGGCAATTCAGAGTGTCACGCTGGCACTAGTACGGATTTTTTTAAGCAGGTTTTTTAGCGCCTGAGTCAGGGCAGGAGTTAAATGTTAAGTGCCTGAAGTTAAGTGTAAGTGTCTGGAGGTCAAAAAATTAAGTGGTGGAAGCCAGGAGTGAGGTCAGAGAGGGAACAGGCACATGTCAGAAATGCTGAATGCTTTTGTAGCCCCTTCCAAATTTCTGCTGCATTTCTCCCGCTTACCGGCACCCACTATTTTTGCTCCCATGCGGTCGGTGATGGATCATGAAAGGGTTAGACTTTGCTCTACCCAACTTCACGCCCACTCCCGGACCACTAACTCACAACTGTCTTAAACTCTTTCAACCGAGAATCAATCACTGGATACCATATTAATGTGGATTGATGTGTTGTTTATTGCATAGGGCCTTCAGCACTTGTTTTAGTAGAAATATCTGTGCCGATATTTGTTTAACGTGGATTTTCTGCATGTGTCTCATTTGCATGCTGTCCCTTTATCACATCCATTGGATAAACTTGCTTTTGCCATGCACACTAAAAAAAAATATGCTAAAAAATAGCACCAATTTCACCATGATTCTTATTACATTGGCCCCGATGTGCATTTAACGCGTGTAAAACCTATTGACAATTCAATAGCATATAGTGTAACAATAAATTATCTGATGATCTTAAGGTGGCCAAATGGATAAAGTTACAGCAAAAATCAGAAAGATGCTTGACTGCATAGAGAAAGGAATAGCAGAAAAAGGAGATGATATTGCCCCTTTATAGGTCCCTGGTGAGACTTTATTTGTAATATTGTGTAGAATTCTGGAGACCACTCCTTCAAAAGGATATAAACAGGATGGAATTGGTCCAGAGGGTAGCCACTAAAATGTTCAGTGGTCTTCTTCATTCTAAAACATAAGGGGATAGTCTTAAAGATCTAAACATGTACTCCCTAAAGGAAAGTCGTATAGAGACATTTAAATATCTCATAGGTTTCCAGGAACTGGAAGAAAGCCTCTTTCATCAGAAAGGAGGCTCTAACATGAAGGGTCATGGGATGAGGATGAAAGGGGATA
This sequence comes from Rhinatrema bivittatum, assembly GCF_901001135.1. Classification (NCBI taxonomy): domain Eukaryota; kingdom Metazoa; phylum Chordata; class Amphibia; order Gymnophiona; family Rhinatrematidae; genus Rhinatrema; species Rhinatrema bivittatum. The sequence continues at coordinate 75,828 of NW_021821133.1, read as the reverse complement.
GACTCAGGAGTAATCTTTGGAAATATTTCTTTACAGAGAGGGTGGTAAATGCATGGAACAGTCTTCCATTAGAGGTGGTAGAAACAAAAACAGTATTTCAATTCAAGAAATCATGGGATAAATACAAAGGATCTCTAAGGAAGTGATGAGATTTATAAAGCTAAATTAATTGAGTCGATAGGCAGACTGGATGGATCATAAGATCTTTTTCTGCCCTCATGTTTCTATGTTTTTAAGTTAAACAACATTGATCCTAATACATATCCCTGAGGTATTCAGCTATTCACTGCTTTCCATTGAGCAAATTGACCATTTAGTCCTATTCTCTGTTTCCTATCTTTTAACCAGTTATGAACCCACAGTAAGACATTGTCTCCTATTCCGACTTGTTAGTCGTCTAAGCGTCTGTGATGAAGTACTTTTATCAAATGCATTCTGAAAATCCTAATACACTACATTGATCAGCTCACCTTTACTCACATGATTATTCACACCTTCAAGTAATTCTAATGGGTTAGTAAGGCATGAATTCCCTTTGCTAAATCCATGCTGAATCTTCCTAATTGAGCTATGTTTCTCCATACGACCAGTAATTTTGTTTTTGACAATAGCTTCTACCATTTTACTCTGCACCAATGCCAGACTCACTAGTTTCTAGTTACTTGGATCATACATGAAGCTCTTTTTGAAAATTGGCATTATATTTGCTACCCTTCAGTCCTCAAGCATAAAGGCAGATTTGAACAATAGGCTATAATATTTGAGTTCTTTTAGAAATTTGAGTTGAATGCCATCAGGCCCCAGTGATTTGTTACTATTTAGTTTGTCAATTTGCTCTAGTACCTCTTTCAGATTCACAATAAATTGTTTCAGTTTCTCTGAATCATCACTTATAAAGAATGATTCAGGCATAAGTATCTCCCTAGCATCCTCTAAGGTAAAGACTGAAGCAAATAATTCATTTAGTTTTTCTGCTATATTCTTATTCTCCCTGACTGCCCCTTTTATTTGCTGGTCTTCTAAATGACCCAGTTGACTCCTTCACAGTTTTAATGTTTTTAATGTAATTGAAAAAGTTTGTATTATCAGTTTTTGCCTCTTTTGCAAATCTCACCTCAAATTTTCTCTTAGATTTCTTTATTAATGTTTACATCTAATATGGCAGTATTTATTTGCCTCCTATTTTTCTCACTAGGTCCTGTTTTCCATTACTTAAAAGATGCCTTTTTGGATTTGATAGGCTCATTTACAACACCGTTTAGCTAAGCTGGCAGATACTTTTCCATTTTTTCACCTTTTTGAATGATGAATGGGGAAAGATGGGTGCTCTGCTCCATCTTTGGCATCTACTATAGACTAAAAAAGCAAGAAGAAAAGATAGATGAATTTCTTATCATCATCTTTTTAAAGGATTGAAGTTACATAACCTGGTAATTATGAAGGACTTCAACTATCCATGCATCTTCTGGAAAAATAATATTGCAGTGCATAAATAGTCTACCAAGTTTCTTAAAATATATTGGGCTCCGCTCAACCTTTTTGGTTCAGAAAGTAGAGACTCTGGCTAGAGGTTCCTCTGGACTTTTTCCTCACAAATAGGTTCCTCTGGACTTTTTCCTCACAAATAGCAAAGTACATGTTGCATTTTGTGAACAATATGATGAAGCGAAGATCTTTTTGAGAAGGTATAATTAGAAACATTCAGAAATAGTATAGGTGGCTTATGAATGGCTAGAGTGGTGGAAGAGACATATTTGTAGAAGGATGAGGTTGTGGTGGGGAAGCAGATAGTTTCCAAATGGATGGGAGGTTTCAGATGTCTGCATAGGCAGAGAGGTAGTTTGCAGATGGATTGTGGAGGAGAGGTACTTTTGCATAAGAGCCTAAAGTAGAAGATAAACTTGGTAAAAGCAATCATAGAATGTGAAAAGATCATGAATGCAAGGATGGAAAGATAAGATACCAGCAAATGAAAATAATTTAACTTCAAGAAAGCAGACTTTTATAATATTAAAAAAAACAAGAAAAAGCCAGTCTGATATTAAAAAAACCTGGAAAGTTAATAAAAAACCAAACTGTATAACATGGAAGGTCTTTAAAGAACTAAAAAGAAGGAATATTATATAATAGGCCAAATTACTGACAGATTAGTATAAAGAGATATAATTAGCTTTTAGGGGCAGAATTAGGAAGACCAAGATACAAGATGCATATAATAAGATGCAAAAGGTAATAGGAACACATTTTATGAATACTTTAGAAATGAGATTAAGACCAAGAAAAATGTTGGCCCTTTATTGAAAGAGGAAAGAGAGCTGACATGTAGAAGATTGAGGGATATGGTATTTTTTTTTTAACTTTGTCATCTGCAAAAAAGTTCATTGGTGAAAAGATTTGCAATAATTTGAATCAATGACGTACAACTGAGGATAGGAGCTCACATTAAAACAGCGAAAGAATGTATTAAAAGAGCACTCAGATAAGCTGGTTCACATGACAGGCCTTAGAGAAGTTTAGGTTATTGCAGTCATTAGCTGTTAGACCTGAGAACTTGCAGCAGCAAAGTCTGAGAAAACTGGAAACACAAGAGGGTAGTGCCTGTCTTGAAAAGATTTGACAAAATAGGATCCATGGAATTATAGATCTTTAACCTTAGTACCTGCAAAAATAATGGAACATATCAGTTACTTTGCAAGCGCCTAGTTGGTAACCAACATAGGTCTTAGTAGAACTAATTTTGATAACCCAACTTCATTCTCTTCAATGCCAGAGTGACAGGTCTTGTAGATAAGGAGGTAGCAGGTGATGTGTTATATCTTGCCATCAAAAATCTTTTTTACTTTTTCAAATAACTATGGCTTGTAAGGTGAGTGTACAACTGTATGGATATATTTTCTCAAAAATTAGCTATCAATTGTTTAATACCAATCTTGGAGTAGACAGCTGTACCCTCATACACCCAAATTATGACTACAGCATGAGCAACTGAAGAAAGCCTTCAGGGAGGACCATCTTCATATACCCAGAGAATGAACTGAGCAGGAAAACAGAAAAAAGAAAGATGAGGTAGAAAGAGAAGACCTGTACCTGTAATTCTGAAACTGATATAGGACTTCTGAACAGTGAATATATTGCCGAATTCCTGAGCTTCAGATGAGGTGAGATCCGAGGGCTCGAGAGGGGACACCGACGCCAGCAGAGAGAGAAGGTGATCAGAATGTATCAAGGAAGACAGTGAAATTTTAAGAAGTAGAAACCAGGGAGATTGCCCTGTACTGAAGGACTCTTCAGGGTCAGAGCCTGATCTTCTCTGGCTCCTAGAACTGACGTGACAGCACCTTTTATCACTTATCACCTGCCCCCACACATATCCCTTGTGTGCTCATTATCAGTAATTGCACAAGCTCAGTCTGTGAGAAGCATGATAAACATCATTAATTTTTTTTTTGTATACATGTTTTGGCAACTCTTACTTTTTAAATATGTTACATCAGTCACTATTAGAGGTGTGCTTTTTGAGGATTTTTGAAAAGTTAAGTCATAACCTTTTGTGTAAGTCATAGATCAAGGGAAACTCCAAAAATCAAAGCTCATTAGTCAGTTATCATGAAACTAAAAAAGAGGTTTCACTTAGGTCTGAAGTGCAGCTACCCCTTCAAGGTTTAGGAAAGCTCAGAACCATTCACAGCATGATGGGCACCACTTTAGAGGGGAGGGGGGGAATGCATCACTTGGTTTTCTGTTTTCATTCCCCCCCCTCCCTCCCCCCATTATCTTCATATCACCTACACATGGCACTGTTAGGGCTAAGGCCTTGCATGGCCCCGACACTACAGGAGCCTGTTGAAAGGAGATGGTCTGATTGAGAGTTTAATTCTGGGTCAGGATAGGCATATTCCTTCCAGGTTCAACTGCTTAGGTACTCCATTTTCTCAAGACCCTTACTGACACCAATGAACAGAAACACACACACTTATATCTGGTTTATTCTTCCGAAACTCTCTTCTCTCCTTTAACCTCCTGAAGTCCAGTAGTGTCTTCTCCCATTTCTCCTCTCAATAATGTCAGTCAATCCTATTGGCTGGACTTACTTTGATACAGTTATGAAACATGGAGATGGAGTGATGGGGGAGAGTATTGCATATGCTCTGAATATCTTCCACACATTGGTTAATGATCTGGAAGTAAAAGCTCTAAGAAATACTATGGGGCTGATATTCAAAGGCTTAGATTGCCTTTATGTGCCAAAAAATGGACTTAGAGGCACATATGAGATAGGCACCTAAATATGATTTTCAATTGGTGTGATTTAGGGGATCCATACTTTAAGGTATCCAGTCCCAGTCTCTGTTAAATATCTTGCCCAGTCTGTATCTGTATCCACTCCCAGCTCATGCTCAGTATCCTGCCCAGCATGTGTCTATATCCAGCCCTCAGTTCCAGCCTGTGTCTGTCCAGTCTGTCCAGTCTTGTCCAGCCTGCTCCAGTATCCCTTCCTCAGCTTTCAGCCTGCTCCAGTATCCAGTCTTCAGTGTCCAGCCTGTGCCTGATCTCAGTTCTTGCCTGTGCCTGCCCTGCCTTTGCCAGCCTCTCCAGCCTTGTCTAGCCTGTCCTGACTCATCCAGCCTGACTTACCTTTATCCATGAAGTTCTGCTGAAGAACTTCATCAGCTGGATCTGGAAGGCAAGGCAGGTGTGCATCGCCCCCTGGGGCATCAAGAATGACACTACTTAATAGAGCTGGCACATGTCCTGAAGTCCTACAAGGAGGCCATTGAAAATCTATGTTCCTGAAGTACCAACCTCAGTGATGTGATCCCTATTGTCAACATCCTGCAGACTGGGTATTAATGGCAAGGGACATCTTGAATCAACATCATTCATGGCTGGCACTAGAGATGTGTTTTTAAAATAAAACCCTCTCTGTTGGAGTCTCCTGGAATTTCCTGGAGTTGCAGGAAGACTGAATGTACAGGTACAGAAAATCAATGCCCTTGCTCGCGGTGTTGCCTTTCAGCACATGGCTGTGAGCTCTTTCTTGACAGGTGCTTTTCTTGTTACTGCTGCTGTGAGGGGCTGCCCACACCTCATTCCCTGCCTCTCTCCTGGTACTGCACTTGGGTCCCAGCCTGGTTTTCCCCATACTGTGTTACGATCCTGCCCGCGAGGAGCGCGGGCAGGCCCTCACCTCCACGCGGCCAGTCGGGCTGCTGATGCTGCTGACGCTGCGGCGGTCCCTCCTGGGCGTCCGGGCTCCTCCCCGGCCGTCTTCTGCTCCGTGCAGCGGGGCCGACCCGCCGCGAGCGCTTCCTCGTGGTCGGGACCCCCGCTGTCTCTCCTGGCTCTCCCCGGCGTGCTCTGCCGCTCCCGGGGTCCTCAGCCGGCAGGGAGGGTGTCCCTGCCGGTGCCTGCAGCTCTCCACCTCGCCTGCGGTCTGCAACCGCTCTTCCAGCCTCCCTGCAACCAGCCTTATCTCTCTGCCTGCAGTCTGCTTCAGCTACCGGCTTGTCCTGCAGTCAGCCTTCTCCAGCTCTCTTCCTGCTCTCCTGCTTTCATCTTCGTAGCTGGAAGCCGCTCCCGCAGCCTGCCATCTCTCCAGCTCCAGGGCAGGCCTGCTTCGCTGCTTGCCTGCTTCCATGGGTCCTCCACATGGCCGAGGCCGCCACCAGCTACCAGCACTCATCTCTCCAGCTTCCTAGGGCGCGAGCGCGCGCCTATCGTCTGTTCTTCAAGGGCCAGCCAGGTGTGACCCCTGCTGGCTCCTCCCTGGGCGTTGTCCACCTCAGCTCTACAAAGGGATTCAACGTTCAGTCTGTCTTGGCCTTCGCAAGGAGTTGGTCACTCCTGAGATCTTCGTTCCAGGAGCTGCCTTGAGTTCCAGCCTTCTGCAAGGTCTAAGTGTTCCATGTTTTCCGTCGGAGCTTCTTGTTCAGTTGTTCCGGTCCTGATGTCTCCAGTTGTTTCAGTCCTGATGTTTCCAGTTGTTCCAGTCCTGATGTCTTCAGTTGTTCCAGTCCTGATGTTCGCTTGTTCCTGTTCCTGCCTTGAGGTCTGATTCCTATCCGGTATCCATGATCCAGTCCAGATATTACAAGCCTTGCAACTTGTTCCTGAAACTCGCCTGAAAGCTATGGGGTAGATTTTAAAAAGCATTTACTCGAGCAAAACTGGTTTTTGCTCGAGTAAATATACTTTACTCAAGTAAGTGGGCTTTTCAAAATTGCTACAATATATGCCATTGAATTGTCCATAGGATTTACTCAAGTAAGTGCACTTTACTCGAGTAAATAGCTTTTGAAAATTGCTACGATAGTATGTCACATTTACATGCGTAACTCCTTTGAAAATGACCCCCTAAGTACCTTGCCCTTTAATCTCTTGAAAGCTAGCACCTTGATCCTGTGTCCTCCAATGTCCTGGTACCTCGCGGCAAGCCATGCCGGGGTCCGTGACCAGCCTTCGGGGCGGGCTGATTAGGGCCATCTATGACGCAGCCATGTACCTCGTTTCTAAGTCTCTGAGAAGTCCTTGTTCCTGACCCTGTCTCCTACCTTGGCTGCCGGTGTGCAGCAAATCCTGCTTTGGCTGCCGGTGTGCAGCAAACCAGCTTCTTCCCTGTTACCTTGATATTGGTGCCAGATCCAGTTCCTGATCCAGTCCCATATGTTCTGCCCTTCGTCTTTGTCTGGCTCCTGAGCCTTCTGGCCTGTTGGGCCCAGGAGTGGCCAACAGGTGGGATTCGTCCCTGTGCTTTGGAGCTTCCCTTCCTGCCAGCCGACGAGGCTTCGGATGTCAGTATCCCAGCATCGGAGTTCGCTTCGCCTGGATCTCTCCTGCATTCTCCCGTTCTCAGCGTGGTCCGTGACCTGCCCTCCAAGGCAGTGTTGGGGACGCGTGGGACAGGGTGGCCCTTGACTCAGTCCCAGGAGTGGTCTGAGCGGGGTACCCTGAGGGACAGTGCTCATGTCTTCCTTCAGTCCTTGTTCCTGAGTCTACATCTGCACCTTCAGTACCTCGCTTCTGAACTTTCCTCAGCATCTTCAGTACCTCGCCTTTGAATCTACCTCTGCACCTTCAGTACCTTGCTCCTGAGTCTACGTCAGCACGCCCAGTATCTTGTCTCTGAGCCTTCATCTGCACTTCCAGTATCTTGCTTCTGAGTCTACGTCTGCACTCCCAGTACCTTGCTTCTGAGTCTACGTCTGCACTCCCAGTACACTGCTTCTGAGTCTACATCTGAACTTCCAGTACCCTGTTCCTGAGTCTCGTCTGAATCTATGTTCCAGTCTTCGCTGTCCTGGCCTCTGTCCGGCCTGCCGCTTCGTGCTGTACCCTGCGGCAGGTCCGAAAGGGCTGGGAACGGTCAGAGGACCGTTCACAAGACCAACATTGCGTTGTTGGGTCTTCCGAAGTGTGCAGGTCCGGAGGAGGGCCTGTTGCCTGGTCAACACTCCAGTCTTGCTTCCGTCCTACCCATGCTTGGGCATGCCATGCCTCCCGCGGCCCTCTTCGGAATCCTCTGGGGTCGAGCCACGGCCCAAGGACACACCTCTCTCAGGAAGTGGGATCGCTCTCCGAGCGCTCCGCAACATACTGTGTCTCTGATAACTATACTGGAATATTTTCCTTCCTGCTGTACCACTTTAGCATTCAGGGCTACATTTTTCACCCTGCTTCTTTGTTGGTTATAGAGGAGGGTTTTTGACCCTTAAAAGAAAAATATAAAAGAAGTAAAATATATTGCAAACGTCTCCAGCCATCCACCTCTTTCATGGTTGTGCATTGAATATTGTTCTTTTCTGTACCATTATAGGATCCCAGACTAGCTCTCCCAACCTGCTTCTCTGTTGATTATAATGAGGTTTGGCATACCTACACTCTACATCTTGGGATGTTCTGATGCTGCCCTGCTGTTTGCCATATCCCAAGAGGTAGGTACACTCTACCTCTTGGGAGTTTTGATGCCACTGTGTTGTTTAATGTTTACCATATCCAATACTTTACCCCATGTGAGTTTTGATGCCATTCTGCTGTTTGCCATACCCCACACTATCCTTTTTTTTTTTGGGGGGGGGGGGGGCAGTTGATGCTATTTGCTGTTTGCTATACATTGCAGTCTACCTCTTAGAGGTTTCAATGCCACTATGTTGTTTGCTACACTCCACACTTTGTCTGTTAGGAGTTTTGATGCTAATCTTCTATTTGGGGTGTTCATGCTATTGTTGTTGATGCTCCTTAGGAACCCTGTGATGCTCATGCCAATATTGTTAATGTACTTTTTTGCTCTTTAGGTGCCTTGTGGTGTACATGCCATTACTGTTAGTGTCCTTTGTTCCTCTGTAGATGCCTTAAGCAGTTCATTCCACTATTGTTGGTCTCTTTCACTTCTCATTAGATGCCTTGTGTGGTTCATGTCACTATCATTGGTACCTTTTGCTCTTTTTTAGGTGTCATATGGTGTTCATATCACTATTATAGTGTTCTGTTATTTCCATAAACTGTGTTATCATCTGTAGAAAATGTAAAATGCCACTACCAGGCATAGGCAATACCCAATTTGCCAGCCGATACAGTAAAATCGCGGGAGAGCAGGCGTGCACAGGCACTGTCCTGTGCACGCAATACAGGCACAGGCACTGTCCTGTGCACGCAATACAGTAATTTAATTTATTTAAATTAGGGCTGGCGGAAAAAAGAGGCGCTAGGGACACTAGCGCGTCCCTAGTGACTCTTTTCGGACAGGAGCGACAGCTGTCAGCGAGTTTGACAGCTGACGCTCAATTTTGCCGGCGTCGGTTCTCGAGCCCGCTGACAGCCACGGGTTCGGAAACTGGATGCTGGCAAAATTGAACTTCCGGTTTTCAACCCGTGAGCCGTGGGCCTATTTCAAATTTTTTTTTCTTTTTTCTTTTTTTTACTTTTTTTTAACTTTCGGGACCTCCGACTTAATATTGCCATGATATTAAGTCAGAGGGTGCACAGAAAAACAGTTTTTACTGCTTTTCTGTGCACTTCCTCGGCACCGGCAGAAATTAATGCCTACCTTTGGGTAGGCGCTAATTTCTTAAAGTAAAATATGCGGCTTGGCTGCACATTTTACTTACTGTATCGCACGGGAATACCTAATAGGGCCATCAACATGCATTTGCATGTTGCAGACGCCATTAGGTTCGGGGGGGTTGGACACGCGTTTTGGACACGCTATTACCCCTTACTGAATAAGGGGTAAAGCTAGCGCGTCCAAAACGCGCGTCCAATTGTGGGTTAACAGTGCGCTCCGCCGGAGCGCACTGTACTGAATCGGCCTGAGTGTAAGCATTGGTAGTACAGCAGAGTGACATAGATTTGAACAGGAGAGTGCCTGTGTACACTGTTGTCTCTGCCTGCATATGAATGTGAAAGCCTCCACATTCAGGGGTGACCTGAGGTCAGGGTCAAGACGGCACTTCCCCCCCCCCAAGGCACAGCATAACTTAGGCCAAATGACCGAGAGGGCCAGGGATGGAGGTCCGTGTTGTTGTTTTGCTTAGCGGCAGACCCTTGGAGTCTGGCCCTTTCAATGATCTGAAATATTAGGGAAGAGAGGAAAGGATTGTGTCAGCAAAAGTCACTTACTTGATCTGAGATGGTAAGAGTACTGGTTCCTGGGAAACAAGTCACTGGTTCGGTTCCCCAACCGCCCCACCCCATCTGCCATCCTCCAGATTTTTTTAAATATTATTTTCCATGTTGGGAGAAAGTTCTTCAATAAACAAAAGTCAATTAGTGATTTAGAATAACATTCAATAATCCTAATTATATTGAATGGCTCTTGCTGGCCATTCGCAAAGTATCACCAGTAATCTAGTAATCAAATTTAAAAGTCACAGATTTAAAAGTCACTTAAAAACATTTTAAAACCTAGTCAAATTTAATAACCCTTAAATTTAGATATACCCACTCCTTAATCAAATTTTAAAACTTTAGCAACTCAACAAAATAAGATGCAGACAGAAGCCGAATAGTTAGAAGGGAGCTATCCAGTCTTTTATTTACTGATTTATTCATAAAATTTATAAACCACTATATCGACACTTCTAAGTAGACCCCCAGGGGTTTTTACAGCTCATGATGGGGGATCATTCTTAGGGCCAAGTGACCCCTTCAAGGGTACGCTGCAGGTACGCTGCAGGTACATTCAGTTAGTGTCCTGATGCATCCTTGGGACTTAGCTATATTTCCTGAGTAGCTGCTAATAGCTAGTCAAAAAATGCAGCTTGCAAATTTTTGGCAATCCATTTGATTAGTAGAATTTAGGGTAGTAATAAGCTGATTTGCATGATAATAAGCTCATTTAAAGATGCACAATGCTGGGGCTTAAATAACACAATTTATTTAAAATATCTTGTGCTATCCCTGCTTTAAGATAATTTACCATGCAAAAACAGTGTTTTTTTGCACTAAAAAGCCTAACATGGCATAGAGAATGAGGCTGAAAGTAAGTGAGAATATCCAGATACAGAGGTAATAGTAAAAGCTGAAAAAGCCTAGATGTTTTAAAATATAAACCATACAGATATAAATTATTCCAAAATGTATGTATCACCTGATAATAATCAGGTTGTGGGTACCTATAAAAATAGAAATAAAATTGACCTACTTTAGTTCAATACATTTTATTGAAGTTTTATAAACAGTACAAAATAGAAAACTATGAAGATAGAAAAGAAGACAAAGAAAACAAAATCAAACAGAATAATACAGTAGTATCCACATGCAATGTATTCATTACATTAAACATTCAAGAATATACTCAACAGAGAATATCAAGAGATAAAATAACCTACTTAAAAATATCTACGGGAATGCGAATGGAAAATTAGAATAGATGGCAGTAAAGGAAGATAGATATAATAGTCATCTCAGAGACCTGGTAGAAGGATGATAATCACTGGGGCACTGTGTTACTGGAGTTCTTATGGATAAAAATTCCAAGGGTAAAAGGGAAGAGTATAGTAGTGGGAATATTCTCTCACCTGGCCAGGATGAAGAAACAGACTGTAAAATGCTAACAGAGATTAGACTGGCTAGTAAAATGGGCATAAGAACATGCAATACTGGGTCAGACCAAGGATCCATCAAGCCCAGCATCCTGTTTCCAACAGTGGCCAATCCAGGCCTTAAGAACCTGGTAAGTTCCCAAAACTAAGTCTATCCCATGTTACTGTTGCTAATAATAGCAGTGGCTATTTTCTAAGTCAACTTAATTAATAGCAGGTAATGGACTTCTCCTCCAAGAACTGATCCAATCCTTTTTTAAACACAGTTACACTAACTGCACTAACCACATCCCCTGGCAACAAATTCCAGAGTTTAATTGTGCATTGAGTGAAAAAGAACTTTCTCCGATTACTTTTAAAAGTGCCACATGCTAACTTCATGGAGTGCCCCCTAGTCCTTCTATTATCCGAGAGTAAATAACCGATTCACATTTACTCGTTTTGACCTCTCATGAATTTAAACACCTCTATCATATCCCCCCCTCAGCCGTCTTTTCTCCAAGCTGAAAAGTCCTAACCTCTTTAGTCTTTCCTCATAGGGGAGCTATTCCATCCCCTTTATCATTTTGGTTGCCCTTCTCTATACCTTCTCCATCACAACTATATCTTTTTTGAGATGCATTTACCAGAATTGTACACAGTATTCAAGGTGTAGTCTCACCATGGAGCGATACAGAGGCATTATTTATTTATTTATTTATTTATTTATTTATTTAACATTTCTTTTATACCGATATCCGTTCGCACATCGTATCGGTTCACAGTGAACAAAAAACCATTGGGCAGTGCCTGTACATATAACAGATAACATAATATAATATGATGAACTAGGCAACACATTTTCTGTTTTATTCACCATTCCCTTTCTAATAATGCTCAACTTTCTGTTTGATTTTTTGACTGCCACAGCACACTGAACCGATGATTTAAATGTGTTATCCACTATGACGCCTAGATCTCTTTCTTGGCTGGTAGCTCCTAATATGGAACCTAATATTGTATAACTAGAGCATGGGTTATTTTTCCCTATGTGCATCACCTTGCACTTATCCACATTAAATTTCATCTGCCATTTGGATGCCCAATTTTCCAGGCTCACAAGGTCTTCCTGCAATTTATCACAATCTGCTTATGATTTAACTAATCTGAATAATTTTATATCATCTGCAAATTTGATTACCTCACTCATCATATTTCTTTCCAGATCATTTATAAATATATTGAAAACTACGGGTACCAATACAGATCCCTGAGGCACTCCACTGCCCACTCCCTTCCACTGAGAAAATTGTCCATTTAATCCTAGTCTCTGTTTCCTGATCTTTTAACCAGTTTGTAATTCATGAAAGGACATTGCCACCAATCCCATGACTTTTTATTTTTCCTAGAAGCCTCTCATGAGGAACTTTGTCAAACGCCTTCTGAAAATCCAAATACATTACATCTACTGGTTCACCTTTATCTACATGTTTATTAACTCCTTCAAAAAAGTGAAACAGATTTGGGAAGCAAGACTTGCCTTGGGTAAAGCCATGCTGACTTTGTTCCATTAAACCATGTCTTTCTATTTGTTCTGTAATTTTGATATTTAGAACACTTTCCACTATTTTTCCTGGCACTGAAGTCAGGCTAACTGGTCTGTAGTTTCCTGGATTGCCCCTGGAGCCCTTTTTAAATATTGGGGTTACATTAGCCACTCTCCAGTCTTCAGGTACAATGGATGATTTTAATGATAGGTTACAAATTTTTACTATTAGGTCTGAAATTTCATTTTTTAGTTCCTTTAGAACCCTGGGGTGTAAACCATCTGGTCCAGGTGATTTACTACTCTTCAGTTTGTCAATCAGGCCTACCATATCTTCTAGGTTCACTGTGATTTGGTCAGTCCATTTGAATCATTACCCATGAAAACCTTCTCTGGTACGGGTATCTCCCCAACATCCTCTTCAGTAATCACTGAAGCAAAGAAATTGTTTAATCTTTCCACGATGGCCTTATCTTCTCTAAGTGCCCCTTTAAGCCTTCAATCATCTAACGGTCCAACTGACTCTCTCACAGGCTTTCTGCTTTAGATATATTTTAAAAAGGTTTTACTGTGAACTTTTGCCTCTACGGCCAGCTTCTTTTCAAATTCTCTCTTAGCCTGTCTTATCAATGTCTCATATTTAACTTGCCAATGCTTATGCATTATCCTATTTCTTCTGTTGGATCCTTCTTCCAATTTGTGAATCAAGATCTTTTGGCTAAAATAGCTTCTTTCACCTCACCTTTTAACCATGCTGGTAATCGCTTTGCCTTTCTTCTACCTTTCTTAATTTAATAATAATGGAGGACTTCAATTACCCAAGTTCTAGATGCTATCAATTGCTGCTTCATGCATCAGTTAGTCATGGAAGTAACAAACGGGGGGGGACGGACCACATGAAATCTAGTTCTCAGTGGAATACAGGATCTGGTGCAAAGAATAAAGATGGTGGATCTGCTTGGCAACAGTGTTCATAATGTAATTAATTTGACATAATCACTGGAGGGTGCATATTGAGAAAAACTACTGCAGTAGCATTTAAATATAAGGAGAGACTATGATAAAATGAATACATTTGTTAGGGAAAAATATTAAAAGGAACAATTCACAAGGTTAAAAACTTGCAGGAGGTATGGACATTGTTTAAATTTACCATCCTTGAGGAAAAAATATATTCTATGCATTACAAAAGGTAGAAGGAAAGCCAAATGATTATCAGCATGGTGAAAGAAGCAATTAGGGCAAAAAGGGAACTTTAAAAAAATGGAAAGCAGATCTAAATGAGGAAATTGGGGAAAAGAATAAGCATTGGCAGGAAAGATGTCAGAACTTAATTAAACATGCTAAGAGAGAATTTTAAAAGAAACTTGCCACAGAGGTAAAAGCAAGTAATAAAAAAGTTTTCACGTACACTTGAGGAAAAGCCTGAGAAGGATTTAGCTGGGCCACCAGATGACAGAGAGCTAAAAGAAGGTGTGCTAAGAGAGAACAAGGAAATAGCAGAAAAACTAAATGCTTCTCTGCTTATTGAGAAAACATTTTTTATGGTGATGACGCTGAGCAACTAAATGAAATCACAGTGAAATAGGAGGATGTAATAAATCAGATTGACAACTAAAGAATAACAAATCACCGGGTCCAAATAGTATTCACCTCAGAGTTCTGAAGCAACTCAAACATGAAATTGCAGACCTGTTTTTGGTGATTTCCAACCCATCATTTAAAACAGGCATAGTCCCTGAAGACCGAAGGGTGGCCAATGTGACATCAATTTTTAAAAAGATCTCTAAAAAGTGATCCAGAAACTATAGACTGGAGAGCCCGACATTGGTGCCAAGCAAAATGGTAGAAGCTATTCTTAAAAACAAAATCACTGACCACTTAAATATGTGTTTTGCAAAATTGCAAAAGGAAGTCTTATTTTACCAATTTGCTAGGTGACTGATATTCAGTGCCACTTATGTGGATAAGTTGGGACTTATCCAGGTAAATGGCAGCATTTTAATATTTGGCCAGTGTGGTAACTTTCAGAAATCCCAGCTTGAATTCTTTTGTTAGTGATGCAGACACATAATATAAGATTAGAGACCACAGTTAAGCTAGGCAATATAGCAGAAATGAGCTAAAGGCAAGAGAACCAAACATGATGTAGCTAGTACCTACTAGGAAAAGACAGTTACTCTTTAGAAGCTTAAGTTTACCATATTTAGTAATAAATAAAGGGTTTTGGTTTTTTTTTTACTGCAAATAGGACCATTAGATCATGTAGACCAAATATTAGCTTATGCATAGGTATTAGTTACAGGAATTTGATGAATATTGAAATAGAGTTTCAAATAATGACTGCTGATTTGTTAATTGTTTATTACCATTATATATATATATATATATATATATATATGTGTGTGTGTGTGTGTGTGTGTGTATTAAAAACTGTGACACAGACTGCTTTCCCAGGTTCTTGGTTTCTGATGGTAATCTGTTTCATCAGTTTGCAAGCACTTTGATAATAAGGAGGAAGACTTAACTGTATTTGTCTGTCATTGTTTCTTAAAGATTTTATTTTTGCATAGAGTTTGGCAGAAATATACAAGACTAAGTTACGGGCCTTCCAGTAAATCATCAAAGGTTTTCCTTAGGGATTTTCCACTACTGGTGCAATGGCCCAGGTCATGTTAAGAAATATTCTTTCTCCCAGAACCTCTCTGACTTTGTGGTGGTTTTGCTCCCTTGGAGTCTTTCTTTAACTTTTGTTTTTTCTTTCGGCCAACGATACACTTGCTGCTCAAGAAATCAGGACTTTTCTGATTCTGTTTTTTTTTTTTTTTTTGATGGTGTGGTTATAATTTGCTGCCTCTTTCAATTTACTTTCTGGGCTTGGTGGTACTGCTATTGTGTATCCAGTAGACTCTCTTGTTCGGCTTTCCCCAAGTAGCTCTCTACTCTAGTAAGTTTAGCATTAATTACTTTGCTTGTGGTCTTCTTTTGCTCTTTGTTTTCCTTCCCTCTTGACTCTGGCTTGGGGTCTTTGCCCTGCAGCATCACCAGGGAGGGGAGAGGGATTTAAGGGGGGGTTTGAGTCCCCTTATTTGGGTACTGTATGATATGAGGTTAAAGGTCCCTATGGATTTTTTTTGGCATTTGGTAACTCCCCCACCTGCCGACACAGGGTATTTTGAGTCCACCCTGGGGAGGGTGACTAGTGTGCGTGTGGGATTTGAGACCCCCTGGCTGGGAGTCCCGCTGCTTAAGGGTTCAAGTCCCTAAGCTCAGGGTCTTGTGATATTATAGATACTTGGCAGGGTGTCTCTGGATTTGCTTCTTTGTGGTGTTTTACTCTTATCTAGTATTTAGATTGTGAACAGAGGAAGGGAAAGCTGGAGGATGGTGGTGGTGGTGGTGGTGGTTGTGGTGGGGGTTCTTCTGGTTAACTATTGATAGCTGGTGATACAGGGGACTGCTGTGTGATTGGTTTTTTGGCTGGGACCTGCAAGAGTGTCTGTTGTATTAGATTCTTATTTTTGCCATGGGGCATGGTTATTCTAAACCCATTCCTAAGCTGTCACCTAATTCACCAGCTCACTGGATGTGGCATTGCTCTGAGCTCACAGACGTAACTTACTTAAAAAGGTGGCCTTCTTCTTCAAAAGGTAATGTAAAGATGCAATTTCCTCTAGACGGGACTCTTGATTGGGAGAAAATTGGTTACCTAGAGAAGGTTTTGAGGGAGAGGGAAAAAGTCATCGCTGGTGAATGGCAATCTTTTCATCATTGATGGCAAGAAAGCAGTTTTCAGAGAGACAAATCTGTCAGAGCAAGCTTGAAATAATTCTATAGATAAATACCAAAAAATGTTGCTTGACGCAAAAGGAGAAGTTAGCAAATTGCACACTCAAATTTACAAGCCTGGTGTTACAAATACTGGAAGTGAAAAAGGGAGTGCTCCTGCTTCTGGTATATACTGTTCAGCTCCCCTGATTATTCTTCTACCTTTTTGTATCTAGTAATTGTTCCTTCTTGTCTGGAGCCCTCACTGGAGGAAATTCTGGATGACTCTGCTTACCAAGTTGGCATGAGGTTAAGATCCACTCCTCGGGATGTACTCTTGGGGGAGGGGGGAATTTTTTCTCTCATTGCCTGACTCCCCCTTATCATTACCCCTCCGGTGAGCCATTTTAAGAGAGTCTCATCAGCATTGTCCTTGGAGGAGGCACAGAGATTCCCAGCACAGCAGTCCCTTGATGCCTTAAAGGCTTCAGCTGTGAAGAAAGAGAGACTGCTAGAGGAGGGGCTTGACATTTTGAGAGCCTCAATTGCTAGGTGAGAGAAGGTGCAACAAGAGGTGCACTGGAAACTGGATGACCTCCAGGTACAGTTCTCATCTGTGCAGGTCTTTGAGCCCTGAAGAGGGTGCCAGTGAGGGAACTATCCTTCCACCATCCATTACCCTGATCTGTGCTATAAATCTGCAGGGGTGTAAATCTGCAGGAACTTGTTAGCATGCAAAGCTCCATCGCCCACAAGTGACTGGTAACTCCTTTGTCACAGAAACATTCACTGTAAAGCCAGAACCACGGCAGCTATAGGCAGAGCCTGTGACTCTGTTCCTGCTGCCAACTGTACCTGCTGCCAATGATGAGGGCACTCAGGAAGTCTATGTCCCATTGTCAAGAAATGATTTACTGGACATTAAACAGTCTTTGCCTCACTATCGTAAAGAACCCAGAAAGTGGATTGAAGAGATTTGAAGGTCTGTTCAGTGAATACAGTCCAACCTTCATAGATATAGATCAATTGCTAAAATTGCTGCTGATGAGACATATCTGTCTCAGCTTGTATAATAAAGCTAATTGGCATGATCCTCTGCCTCCAAAAAGGCTGTTTGTGGCAGCCTTAGAAATTTTCCTTCCTGAAATTGATTGTCCAAAATTTTGTCAGTGTAAAATAGCCTCAGAGGAACTGCCTGGTTTTTTAAAGCAGACTTGTTCAGATATATGTGCTGTTTTCAGGATCGGAGAACCAAACAATGAAAGAAATCAGGCAGCCCTTACTAATTTCTTTTATCAGTGGCTCCCATCCAAGTTGTGTGAGTGAGTGGCTTCAGCATGTATCAGCTGGGCTTCGGACACCTCTTCTAAAGTTTGTGCAGTGTATTTATTTATTTAGTTAGTTTTGTTTTGTTTTTTATATATTCCGCCTCCAAAATGTCTCAGGCAGAACATTTGCTTGGGAGTCTGGGGAAGAAAGGAGAGGAAAGGGAGCATATCAGGGACGAGGACAAGGGAGATTCTACTCTTTGCCTCTGGCACCAAATTCCTCTCATCAACCTCATCACAATTGTAATCAGATTGGAAAAGGGGGCTTCCCCTCAGTGAGCTTGGAGTGCTCGGGCTACCCCACTTCCTATGTACCTCAGGTGTATACCCCATTTGCCATATACTCCCCATATCCAGCTGCTAGACCCTTCTCTCACCCAGAACCACCAGATACCCTGTCCTATTCCCATTAGGAATTTATGGAGACTGACAGGGTTTTGCTGGCGCTCATATCATTATCCTGACAATCTCTGGAATTCGTATCAAATGTTTGATTGATACTGGAGCCTCCAAATTGACCCTTTGAGTGGAATTTGTCCTTCAACTTCCTCTTTCTTCCCAGAGTTTTCAGGTTGTGGGTATTACAAAAAAACTTGAGATCCTCTGACTGACCGACCCAGTTCCTGTACAACATGGCCCCCTCAAAACCTCCCACTCATTCCTGCTTTCCTCTTCCTCTCCACTAAACTTTTTGAGTGAAGACTTGCTTTGTAAGATGGGCTGAGCCATATGGAGTCTTCCTATAGTTATCAGATGGGAATATATTAGCTGTCCAAGCTTGTTTGGATTATCTCTCCTGATTCTCCCATTTGTTCCCCTTGGATGAAATCTCATGACCCCCTGAATTGGATTTGTCCCTTGTCAATGATGTCGGTCACCTGCAGGTTCCCCCAGTGATTATTCATGTGCATCCTATTTACTGGGCACATTATAAGCCTCACTCACAATTCCTCCTGAAACTTGCTGCAGTGGAGGGGATCTGCCCAGTCATCCACGATCTCCTAGCCTAAGGGTTCCTCATAGAGGTCTCTCCAGATGCTCTTGTCCTCTGCAACTCCCCTATCCTCCCAGTGCCCACGCCTGGTACTGATTGCTACCAATTTATCCAAGCTCTCCATGCCATTAATTCCATCATACTCCCAAGTGCCCCTGTGTCACCCTCTCAGACTTTTTTTCTACATACCATTTCCACCCTCTTGACCCATTCTAAAACTCAGTTACAATCCCAGACCTGACTGACTTGATATGAGTTACTCCTGACAGGACTCCCTTTGAATCTGGCTTCTCTATTACCCTTGCCAGAGGATGGAGAGCCACATGACTGTGAGACGGCTATTCATATTGATGCCCAGTTTCACCCTCACTTGTAGGATGTTCCTTTGCTAAATCCTGATGATCTATTTCATTGACAGCTCATGCCCAATAGGTCCTACAGGAGCTGTGCAAACAGGTATACTGTGTGCTCTCCCTCTGAAGTCATCGAGGCTGCCCAACTACCATCATTTTATGCTTCTGCCCAGATGGCCGAGCTGTTTGCCAAAACCAAGGCTTGTTTGCTGGCTGTCTCTCTATCCATTATTATTTACACTGACTCACATTACGCCTTTGGTGCTATTCATCATTTTCACGCAATTTGCAAGACCAGGTGTTTTCTAAACTCTTAGGGCTCCCCTATCAAAATTTTGAATTCATTCAAGCGTTGTTGCATTCTTTATTCTCTTCCTCACAGATTACAGTAGTGAAGTGTGCCACCCAATGGAAAAAGGGAAGTTTCATTACTTTTAATTTGTGATGGACTAGAGTATGTTGGTCATACAGATATGAATTATTTGCTACCAAAGTATAATTCTAAAAAATATTTGGGAACTGATAAGGTTATATTGTTTATCTAATGACACTTCTGATTAATGGTATTATATAACCCCTTTGTTTTTTTCCTGTTATCACTTCTTGTTGTTTGTTTTTGAATTACTGATGGTTTATATAAATACAATGCTAAGATACCCCTGGTTTCCATACCAGAAGGAATGTCCTAACTTGCTGGGGAGGTTCAGAGATATTTAGTAAACAGTAGTTTGGATTTTACTCCCCCATGTGGGAGACAGATATGGTGTTACTGTTGCGAGCAAAGCGGTGGACCCTTGGGCCAGCCTAATGGAGTGAGAAGGTGTGAAAGGAAGTACACTCCACTGAAAAGATGTAGGCTGGGAGGCGGTGTGAAGCTGAAAGTAGAACAGAAGTCTTCGCCCTGGAAGTCCGAAGACCCCCAGAGAGGAACTCTTGAGGTCCCGGACCACTGGGATCAGAGAGAACTGAAGAGACGTCTTCACCCTGGAAGCCCGAGGACCCTCCGAAGGAGCCCGTGAGATCCCTGACCGCTGGGACTTAGGAGATCAAGAGAACTGAAGAGACGTCTTCACCCTGGAAGCCCAAAGACCCCCCGGGAGGAGCCCTTGAGGTCCCGGGCTGCTGGGACTTAGGAGATCAAGAGAACTGAAGAGACATCTTCACCCTGGAAGCCCGAAGACCCCCCCTCTGGGAGGAGCCCTTGAGGTCCCGGACCACTGGGTCTTAGGAGAACAGAGAGAACTGAAGATGGATGTGACTAACTTTTGTTGAGACAAGTGACAAGTACGAAGAAACAAACAGGCCAACTTCAGAAATCAAAATAACAAGCAGAAGATCCTGAGCTAGTACTGAAGCAAAAGATCTGAAGCTGGAGTAGAACAAAATCAATAAAAAATACTAACTGAAGATTCTAGCTAAGCAGAAACAAAACGCTGCAGCTAGCATAAACAAGAACCTTGTTGCCAAGCAACTAGCATCAGTCAGACGCCGGGTTAAATATCTACCAGCATCTGACGTCACTCCCAGAAGTGGCCACAGTCTGGCAGGAAAAGTCGTTTGAACTACCCCTCCCTACGCACGCGCATCTAAGAAGGGAGGGGCTAAGTTCCGAGGCTCGGCGGGTTCTCCCTCTTGGAGACGCCACCGGGTAACAGGCTGATCAGGCCCGAGTAGCAGCGGCCCTCACTGGAACGCTGGGAAAGAGGGAGCGAAATCAGAGCCTGGACCCCGCAGACGGAAACCCCAAAGGCATAGGTAAGGGCTCGGTCGCGAGTCTCATGACCGAGACCACAACAGTTGCCTTAGTCTTTTTGACCAACAGGCAGCATTGCAGAGATGGGAATTTTAGTTAGATTTCCGGGAGATTGGAGCTCTCTGCCTTTTGTTTGTTAATTTTTGTAACTTAATGAAGAGAGAAGCTAGTGAGTTTTATTCCTTAAAGCCAGTCAGACAGACTGATTTAATTGAAGGTAGATTTATTCTTTTTGTCCAAATTATGAGATTTTTCCCTGTGAGAGCCTTGGTACTCCTTCACAGTGGATTGAGACATACCTGTGCAAGGCTAGATCATGGGGTAGGGAAGACTCTGGCAGTGTGCTATTACTACTCCAGGGTAGAGACCTGTTGGTGACCCAAAGCAAAGAAGTTCTGATCTTTAGTTGTTTTTCTATCAGTAACTATCACCTCATTTTAAGGCAAAGAAGTATTTTCCATCCTTCCTGTCTGTGGTTTATTTTCCCTATTTTTGAACTAGAAGGCTATCGGTTTCCACCAGGAACTGAGTGCCCTTGGTACCAGGGAATCAATTTCCATTCTATTGGGAAGTGGAGTCTTTCACCTAGGAAGAGCCTGAGGAGTGGAGATTTCATCAGCAGAGAAATGGATTACTGTCCATTGTCAGAGGCATGGAGCTGAAAATATTTAAGAACTGTTCGGGTCATTCATCAAAATGCGTAATGGCGATAACACAAGCAATAACTCCATAAAGCATTAACGCCATAACGCATGCGATAATTGTGTTACTGCACAGCACGAATGCAAATTTTTTGAAGGGGCGGGATTAATTAAAATGAGGGGCAATAGTGCACTGTGTGATAGCATAATGCATCCTATTGCATGGTTTTAATGGCAGAAAAAAATGGCACCTTTTTGCCTCGTGTCAAGCTGTGCAATATGTCCTGAAATGGCCATAATACAATTTGTGATTAGGGCAAATTGCATTTTATGGGGGGGGGGGGGGGGAAAGGAGGGAGGAAGAGAGAGCCTCTAGGGAGGCCTTCACAGTATTCAACTATTTATATCTCTATAATGACAGCTAATAGTTCGAGGTGAGGTGGTGGTGGTGGTTCAGGGTTTAGGGGCCAGTTTTTCATGCAGAGTGAGACGTATGAACAGCACAGTACACCTTGGTGAAGATTTGAGGTTAATTGGAGTGAGGAAAATCTCACAAAGATGAGAATTCTACAATGTTCTCTCACTCTAGCTGGACCCAGGCTCGATGCTGGTGCCCAACCTGATGGCTAGGTCCCAATTCCAGGGCTTCAGCCCGAACCCATAACCGATGCTTGGGCCTGGCCTGGAGGCCGAGCCCAGATACCTGGGCCTTGGTCTAGGGTCAGGACCAGGCCTCGGAGCTCCGAAGATCACTTCCTCCTCTTTCTTCTTTAAACTGACATCATGTGCTGGAGTTGACTGGAGTTAATTATCTCTGGTGCATTTACCCCATTGGTCAGCTCCATTTTGATGTATGGCAGTTGAATTAGCTGCCCTACATTAAAATGGCATCCTTTGCTCGGGAGGTTAAACCAGAGTTAATTAACTTTAACGCAACTACACTGGACAACGTCAGTTTAAAAAAAAAGAAGAAAGAAGAGGACATGATCTTTGAAGCTCTGAGGCCTGGATTCCAGACCTTGACCTGACCCTAGACCAAGGCGCAGGTATCTGGACTCGGCCTCCAGGCCAGGCCCAAGCATCGGTTATGGGTTCTGGCTGAGGACCTGGCATTGGGACCCTGCCTTCCGGTTGGGCATCGGCATCAGGCCTGGATCCAGGATGAGGCCCTAGCATCAGATCCCGGCATCAGTCCTTGGTCCAAGTCATGGTCTTGGCTGAGACCCCAGCATCAGGACTCAACCTCTGGGTCAGGACCTGGCATCGGCTCTAGGTCCAGGCTAGGCCACGGCATTAGGCCAGGCCATGGCGTCGGATTTGGTAAGTATGGGAGGGGGGCATCACTAAGTGCTCGGGTCTTGGCCTAGGCTCTGGCATCGGGCCAAGACCTAGGCTGAGACCCCATTGTCACACTTGGGTGTAGGCTGCAGCCCTTTCAATGGGTCATGGCCTATGCCTTCATAATGCCCAGCCTTTGGGCCTAGGCCTATGCCAAGGCACTTGGAGTTGCACTCATGCATAGGTCATGAACTCTGCTTTGGGTATCAGCCTACTCCCTAGGTGAAGCCTAGGCTTCAAGCTTAGACCTAGGCCTGACTGGTGACTTTTTTTTTTTTTAAATATTTTTCAGAACAAAATGAGATTCTGACAAAATTTCTTTGGAGTTTAACTTGTTCCGTTTCGAAAAAGATCCAAAATGAAATAGGACATTTCATCTCATTTCCTATTTTGTTTCTCTCAAATGTCCATTCCTAGTTTATTGTGTGCTATTAGGCATAGGCAACATAGATAACTATCTCCAACATTAAATGTTAACAGGTGCCAGAGTCTAGCTGCTATGCTTCGATCTTGACTTTTCTCCCAGCCAGGTATGTAAAGCAGCACTATCCCAATGCTGTGCTGTGTCAACAACAGCAACCTTAAAGAAAATCAGCATGGAGCCTGCAGGTCACAGTCGTATGCAGAAGGCCCTGATTTGTGCATAGGTTTCCTTAGTAAGAGGAAGCACATATGGGAGATGAGGGCAGAGCCTTGAGTGTGTGGCTGTGGGCTGCAGGACCCACACTAAATTTATTTCAGGTTGCTGCTGCCTCCATCGTGCAGAATTGGGACAGCAACGCTTTAAGTAAGCGGCTGGGAGTTGATTCCATCCCACCCCCGGTATCTCAGTAGGGAAGAGGGAGAGAGAGGCACTCCCTTCCTCTCCCTTCCTTCCCCCCCATTGAGTATAGGGGCTAGCAATGCAAATCTGGACCTGCATACTATTGATTGGGTGGGAGATCTGGGTTAACAGTGAGGAGTTTAGGTTGAAGAATCAGAAGGGTCTTGATGACCTGGAGAAGGACTGGATGAACTGATGGATTAATTGGTAAAACTTGTCATTTAAATTACATGTGCATATTTTAAAATATTCTGATTTATGTAAGTCCTACTTTATTTTCACATGTAAAATATGACAGTAACTTTAAAATGAGTGTGCCAATGTCCATATGCATGTGCACAAGTGCATGTGCATTTTATAAATATGCCTAGCATGCATATGTGTGCTCCTAATTTTAAGCATTTACATGATCATCTGCTATTTGCACCTTTTCCTTAGGAATTGTTGGCTTTTCCACCTGCAGGTGAGCTCATTTTATATGTGCACATGAAAGAAATTACCAGTTTAACCAATTCATCCAGCAGTTTGCACAGACTATCTCTAGGTCATCAAGACCACCCTGGTTCTTTCCCTTGCACTCTCCCCCAGTTTACCCAGACCCTCTAATGCAGTCAGTATTTGGCTATAAATAGTTTTATTCAGATTTAAATGATAAATAGCAGAAGTAAATATGCACAGGTAAGAGCCCTACATGCCCTTCATTCACAGGATATCAAATTGCATGTAAATGTTGGCCCCAAACTGGAATGCCCCTGACCCACCCCATTCTATCCCTTTTTTATGCGATCAAAGATATTCACATATTGTACTTGCAGGGCTAGCACATCCTATTAGGCGAAGTAAGTGGGCGCCTAGGGTGCTGACCATTAGGGGGCGCCAAAGACTAGAACAGCCATGAGGCAAGAGGCAGCAAAGAGGAGTAGAGGTTCCAAGGGCCGTGAGCAGCACCCAACCTGCTCACGGCCTAAAGAAGCACACACTCTGGGTATGAGGTAGGAGTTGGGGTTGAGACCGAGGGGAGGGGGGGGCTGTGCAAACGGGAGGTGGTGGCGGCATGGCCGGTGGGGAGCGGGGTGACCAGTGGGGGCAGGCGCAAGGCAGTGGGAGCACTGAGAGGAGAGGATCACCTTGCTGGTGGCTGAAACGAATCAGTAAGTTTTGGTTGGGAAATCTTTTTTAAAAGTATTGGGGAGAAGCAAACTATTGAGGTATATTATTTACTGTGTTTGTGCTTTTAATAGTCAGTAAGGCAGCTAATAAACAGAAGTTAGTGTCAATGGGAGGTGTCGGCTAAAGTGGCCAGCAGTGATGCCAGAGGCCCTTTGTACATCCTTTCGTGCACATCTTCATATGCAACTTCACTCTCTTCTTTATGCATCATATTCTCCTGTTTTCTCCCCTTTAATCCTACTTTTAGCATTTCCACCACTTTACCATTACTCTCTTTCCTTGCTACTATCTGTTGTCTCAAAAAAGTCTCCAAATATGCAAATTCTGGTTATTTATGGTAACAGCTGTTATGGCCTACTTCCCTCTCATCCTTGCTCCTTCCATCCACACTACCTTGCCCCCATTCCACGCCATATTTCTTTAGCCAAAACCTCAGCCTTACTGTTGACAACCATCTCAATTCTTCTCTTTAATGTTCAGTCAATTAAGAAAAAATCTCCTGCAATTTATGACTTAATTTCCACTGAATCTCCTGACATTATATTAATAACAGAAAATTGGCTATATGAACATGATGCTGTTACCCTAAAACTATGTCCTAATGGCTATACTTATTTTTCGCAACCTCTCCTAAATTGAAGAGGAGGAGGCCTACTTGTAATTCTCAAGACCAATTTGCAACCCAGCAAGAAAGACTCATGAAAACTTTGAACTCATGTTAATTACCACATCTGTTCTTAATATCTGCCTTGATTACTGTCCTCCAGGGTCTCTCAAGCACGATTTATCTCCTTTTCTGGAAGCTTTAGTGACATTACCTACGCAGTACCCCTCTACTATAATTGCTGGAGATTTCATTCTACACTTTAATAGTAACCCCACACTCCCTTTTTTTCTTCACATTACTGAAGCTTTATCAGGCTTAGGCTTCAAACCTTTAGTTGTAGATCCTACTCACAAACATGGTAATATATTAGACCAGATTTTTTACAGCACATCTCATATAGACTTATCAAGTACCATTGTTCAAGTTCCATGGTCTGATCACTTTATAATTCAATGCTCAGGACATATTAAAAGACATCTCACTAACACAAGTAAGTCAATCAACAACAACAACATAAAAACAGTCCTAAAATGTAAAAAAATAGATCCAGATTTATTTGCAATCATATCACAGCTTTATTCCAATACAGCCACAGACATAGACACTGTAATCTACCACTGGAATTCATCCATTGAAAATTGTCTAAATAAGTTAGGGCCACTAAAAGCCTGCTCTATAATTAATAGACTGAAAGCAGCCTGGTATAATGATACACTACATAGGATGAAACAAAAATTGAGAATTCTTGAAAGAAAATGGCGAAAAAAATCCTCTAAATGAATGCAAACAGGCCTATTACGCCTACCTTCGTAAATACAATAAAAAAATTGATCATACCAAGAAAACATTCTGGGGCAGATTTTTAAAAAGTACGCGCGTCCGGCGCAAACAAGAGTACGCTGGATTTTAATAGATACGCGCGTAGCCGCACGTATCTTTTAAAATCCGGGGTCGGTGCACACAAGTCTGCGCAAAATCGGCAGCCTGCGCGCGCCGAGCCGCGCAGCCTGCCTCCGTTCCCTCGGAGGGAACTTTCTTTCCGGTGTCCCCCCACCTTCCCCTCCCTTCCCCTACCTAACCCACCCCCCAGCCCTATCTAAACCCCCCTATCTTTATTATAAAAGTTACGCCTGCCTGAGACAGATTCCCTGGCCTGGGAGCAGTTTCGGAGGCCTCGGCCACGGCCCCGAAATGCCCCCCGGGCTGAAACCATGCCTGTGCCCCTCCTGGAATGCCCCCGATGACGCGCCGCCGTGACACAGCCCCGACATGCCTATGCACGCATCGAACCTATGCAACATAGGCTCGATGCGTGCAGGAGGTGGAAAGGGCAGCTTTTCGGGGGTTACGCACGTATCTTATGCGCGTACCCCTTTGAAAATCTGCCCCTCTATGCTGTTCAAATACAAGCTTCTAATGGTAACCCACACACCCTTTTTAGTATAGTGATATGAGTCACCACTATATGCCAGGATGCTATTACTCATTCCTCTCCAGACTTCTGTATTAATGTTGCCCAGCATTTTAAGGAAAAAATAGACAATGTTGTCTGCACCATTTTTTAAGATGTCGCCGGCCTTCCATTGCTCCTACCATGTGACAGAGGCTGGCCAATGGCACCAATAGCCCTGACACACGGTAAGGGCAATGGGCTATCAGTGCCATTTTGATTAGTGGCAGCCAATGGCCCGAGAGGGGGAAATCGCTCCCGGGATCCCACTAGACCACCAGGGACTTTTGGTAAGTCTTGGGGAGGGGGTTGGGCAAGTCTTGGGGGGTTGGGGGGGGCGCAGTTAATTAAATTTGAAGGGTTGGGTTGAGTTTGGGGTTTTTTTTTAATGTGCCCTTTATTTCCTCCCCAAAAATGATAAGAAAACCACATGAAATTTCGTGTTTCCTTATCGTTTCGTCGCCCTCCCGAAACGCGACAAAATAGGAAATATCGTCTCTATTTCCTTTTTCGTCGCAAATGAATGCACATCCCTACTAAGATTATATTGTCCTCCTCGCCATTTAAGATCATTAAATAAATGTATACTCGAGGACCCCACCATAAAAACAGCCAGATTAGACCTGATCCGCAGATGTGCCTTTTCAGTGGCCGGTCTGACTTTATGCAATTCACTCCCAGATCATATCCATCTTATTGAAAATGCCAAAGACTTCAAAAAAGACTCAAAACTCATCTATGCACCCTTGCATACAGTTAGCTAAAAGACTCTTACTTATTATTTATTACATCAACTAACTGCTCTGTTTGTTCCCATGTATTGTTAAGTTGTCCTATATGATGTTTTAATTACTGTTATTTCACCTACTATGATGTTTTAAATGATTATGTATGTTTTAATCAGTTTATAAATCGCTTAGATCCACCAAAAATTGTATAGGCAGTATTTAAGAATGTTCAACTAAATAAATAAATAAATACGTATATTGGTAGTATGATAATAATGGAAGATTTCAATTATCCCAATATTGACTGGGTAAATGTAACTTCAGGACATGCTAGAGAGAAAGTCCCTAGATGGAATAAATGACAATTTTATGGAGCAATTGGTTCAGGAACTGATGAGAGAGGGAGCTATTTTAGATCTAATTCTCAGTGGAGCACAGGATTTGTCAAGAGTGGTAACGGTGGTGGGGCTGCTTGGCAATAGTGATCATATTATGATCACATTTGAATTAATGACTGGAAGGGGGGCAGTAAGCAAATCCACTACTGTAGTGCTAAACTTTCAAAAGGGAAACTGATTAAATGAGGAAAATAGTTAGAAAAAAACTGAAAGGAGTAGCTACAAAAGTAAAAAGTGAGCAAGAGGCATGGACATTGTTAAAAACAAGAATATCCTAGAAGTACAGTCCAGATGTATTCCACACATTAAGAAAGGTGGAAGGAAGGCAAAACAATTACCAGCATGGTTAAAAGGTGAGGAAAAAGATGCTATTTTAGCCAAAAGATCTTCATTCAAAATTTGGAAGAAGAATCCAACAGAAGAAAATAGGATAAAGCATAAGTGCTGGCAAGTTATTTATTTGTTCAGTTTTATATACCGTCATTCGGTTCAGCCACCATAACGGTTTACAAAAAAGTTAAATGTAAGACATTGATAAGGCAGGCTAAGAGAGAATTTGAAAAGAAGTTGGCCGTAGAGGCAAAAACTCACAATAAAAACTTTTTAAATATATCCGAAGCAGAAAGCCTGCAAGGGAGTCAGTTGGACCGTTAGATGATCAAGGGGTTAAAGGGGCACTTAGAGAAGATAAGGCCTTCACGGAAAGATTAAACCATTTCTTTGCTTTGGTGTTTACTGAAGAGGATGTTGGAGAGGTACCCGTTGCGAAGAAGGTTTTCATGGGTAATGATTTAGATGGACTGAACCAAATCACGGTAAACCTAGAAGATGAGGTCGGCCTGACTAACAAACTGAAGAGTAGTAAATCACCTGGACAGGATGGTAAACACCCCAGGGTTCTAAAGGAACTCAAGAAATGAAATTTCAGATCTATTAGTAAACATTTGTAACCTATTATTAAAATCATACATTGTACCTGAAGACTGGAGGGTGGCTAAAGTAACCCCAATATTTAAAAAGGGCTCCAGGGGCGATCCAGGAAACTACAGACCAGTTAGCCTGACTTCAGTGCCAGGATTAATAGTGGAAAGTATTCTAAAGATCAAAATCACAGAACATATAGAAAGGCATGGTTTATTGGAACAAAGTCAACATGGTTTTACCCAAGACAAGTCTTGCCTCACAAATCTGTTTTTTGAAGGGGTTAATAAACATGTAGATAAAGGTGAACTGGTAGATGTACTGTGTTTGGATTTTCAGAAGGCATTTGGAAACGTTCCTCATGAGAGGCTTCTAGAAAAAGTAGAAAGTCATGGGATACGTGGCGATGTCCTTTTGTGGATTACAAACTGGCTAAAAGACAGGAAACAGAGAGTAGGATTAAATGGACAATTTTCTCAGTGGAGGGGGGTGGGCAGTGGACTATGGAGTGCCTCAGGGATCTGTACTGGGACCCGTGCTTTCCAATATATTTATAAATGATCTGAAAAGAAATACAACAAGTGAGGTAATCAAATTTGCGGATGATACAAAATTATTCAGAGTAGATAAATCATAAGCAGATTGTGATGAATTGCAGGAGGACCTTGTAAGACTGGAAAATTGGGGATCCAAATGGCAGATAAAACTTAATGTGGATAAGTGTAAGGTGATGCATATAGGAAAAATAACCCTTGCTGTAGTTAACAATGTTAGGTTCCATATTAGGAGCTACCACCCAGGAAAAAGATCTAGGCATCAGAATGGATAATACTTTAAAATCGTCAGCTCAGTGTGCTGTGACAGTCAAAAAAGCAAACAGAATGTTGGGAATTATTAGGAAGGAATAGTTAATAGAACGGAAAATGTCATAATGCCTCTGTATTGCTCCATAGTGAGACTGCACCTTGAATACTGTGTACAATTCTGGTTGCCGCATCTCAAAAAAGATATAGTTGCGATGGAGAAGGTACAGAGAAGAGTGACCAAAATGATAAAGGGGATGGAACAGCTCCCCTATGAGGAAAGACTAAAGAGTTTAGGAATTTTCAGCTTGGAGAAGAGACGGCTGAGGGGGGATATGATAGAGGTGTTTAAAATCATGAGAGGTCTAGAACGGGTAAATGTGAATCGGTTATTTACTCTTTCGGATAATAGAAGGACTAAGGGGCACTCCATGGAGTTAGCATGTGGTACATTTAAAAGTAATTGGAGAAAGTTCTTTTTCACTCATTGTACAATTAAACTCTGGAATTTGTTGCCAGAAGATGTGGTTAGTGCAGTTAGTGTAGCTGGGTTTAAAAAAAGTTTGGATAATTTCTTGGAGGAGAAGTCCATTACCTGCTATTAATCAAGCTGACTTAGAAAATAGCCACTGCTATTACTAGCATCAGTAGCATGGGATAGACTTAATTTTTGGGTACTTGCCAGGTACTTATATCCTGGATTGGTCTTGGAAACAGGATGCTGGGTTGATGGACCCTTGGTCTGACCCAGTATGGCATGTTCTTATGTTCTTATGAAGACTCGCCTAGGGCACCTGATCCCCTTGCACTGGTCCTGGGTACTTGAATACATTTGTGCAAGATTTCTAAAATAGCCCTAGCAAGCACGAGCACTATTTGCTCATGCTTCTACGACTTTTTGCGTGCGCATCACTTTTGCAATTCACCTTTCTGTGAATATATTTTTAAAACTTTGCTCAATACATTTATATACTTGCTTTCAATGAATTGAACATATTTGTGAGCAAGCATACACTTGTATATAACGCCGTTCTTTCAACGTTCTTTGAAAGTTAGCCTCAGAGAGTAAATTTCATCTCTGGATGCATGATGCTGCATGTGAAGTTTTCTGGGTGAGAGCATACGTGTGTTTGTATAAGTGAGTCTCCGTTTTCTTTATCTGTGCACAGTCACTTCTCCTGGACGCACGATGGCATGGACGTGCCAGGGACGCGCAATTTATCCATTGCACGTCCTTTTAGCTTACCAGCTCATTAGACTATTAGATCGAGTGCCCAAGGGAGAAGATGTGCGTGCGTTCAAAAAAACGTGCGTCCATGTTGGAAGCACATTTTTTGTGCGCATGATATTGCATCTGCCCCTTTAAGTTTACAGCAGAAAAGTCACCTATAGTTAGGCACAAATCATTTGCCTAGATTTTGGTGCATAACTTAGGTATCTACTGCTGAAATTCAGTGTTGCCCAAGTTTTCCTCTTTAGACTATGTGCCTGGGTAGCCAACTGCTTTTTAAGCACCTAAGCAGAGGTGCCTACTGATGAAATGGCTCAAATATGTAGGTGCTCCTCCCTAGTTAGTTGTGGAAAGGTAGGAACCAAAACAGGCAGGACCATGTATTAGCACATATCCTGTGGCTCTGAAAGGTGCTGACATACAAATATTCGAGATCAGGCCTATGGAGTAGGCACTATTTTTTTTTTTCTATTTTTTCTATGGAACTGTGAAGGCATGATTTTCTGTTGCAATCAAAGTGTTGCGTGAGATATTAAGACGAGTGGGGCCTAAAGACAGTGCACAGAACCTCTCTGTATGATAGGGATGTGCTTTCATTTCATTTTCCATTCTTTCCATTTTCAAAATATAGCCACCAGCCCTGTCCCCTCTATTGCCTGCTGAAAAAAATATCCAGTGCCCATGCTGACAAAATTAAAAAATGGAAGATCTTCCAGTCCTTCCCCTATCCTGGACCACACTTCCCCTACCTGTGGATCTTAGCTGTCCAAATGGGGAAGGAGTAGTCCTCAAGTGCTCCTGCCCCTATTTGGTATTTAACAATGGCGCTTGCAGAACCTGAGGCTGCTGCCATTTCGAGGCACAGAATACTCCATACGGACAAAGCAAGGCGCTGAACCAGCAAAGAGGCAAATGGAAAGAGAAGCTTTTTCTTTTCAAAATTATTTTTTGTTTTGGGCAGAACACCCCAGTATAACCAAGAGAGAGAGGCAGGGCAGGAGAAGCAGGCCAGACATTAAGAATGGTAGAGCAACACAGCAAGGCACTGAACAAGGAGAGAGGCGGGGCATGAAGAATAACATTGATGGCACATGTCTATGAGAAAAATGGTTAGTATAAATGGCCCTATAATTAAGAATGAATTTTCTTAGCAAGGATTTAGAGTCTGCAGCATTGCCTTTTTTTCCGGACCATAGCCTGAGGGAAAGCTTTCTGTTGATTTCATCTGATTGCTAAAGGTTTGCAGACTCTAACCAGTGCTTTTACTCGATCCTATAACAAGGGATGTGATATCACCAGAGCAGCCCCTATCAGCCAATTGATATGCACTTTTGTACCACCAATGCCCATAATCTTATAATACACAGTATTCATCCTGCACCCCTAGCCCCCACTAGCACAAAAGGGTTATATTTAGGCAAAGGTCATAAAGTAATTGTATCCCCAGTGGGGTTGAGTGGCAAGGCATTAACCCCCATGTTAGACAGATTCTCAATCTCAGCCGAAAAAATCATGAAGAGACAGTCCTCAACTCATGCCTCACAACCTGCCCTTGGATCTTAGCCAATGCCGAGAAGTGACCGAGAATGATCCTGAAGAATATGGGCCAGAGTTTAGTAGGTATGCTCGGGTGTAGATTTGTGCACGCAACCTGGTGCACACAAATCTACGCCTGATTTTATAACATGCATGCGCAGCCACAGACATGTTATAAAATCTGGGGTCGGCGCACGCAAGGGGGTACACCTTGCGCGTGCCGAGCCCTAGGGTAGCCCCGATGGCTTTCCCTGTTCCTTCCAAAATTGGAGCAGCCTCGGAGGCAACTTTCCTTCTGCCCCCCCCCCCACCTTCCCCTCCCTTCCCCGACCCTAACCCACCCCCCAGCCATATCTAACCCCCCCCTCACCTTTGTTAAATAAGTTGCGCCTGCCTCTGGGCAGGCGTAGGTTATGCGCACCGGCCGAGTGCCGGCGCTCAATCCCCCGGCACGGCCGCTGTGCCAGAGGCCTCGGTCCCGCCCCCGCCCTGCCCACTCCCCGCCCCCTTTTCAAGCCCCGGGACATACGCGTGTCCCGGGGCTTGCGCGTGTCGGCGGGCATATGCAAAATAGGCTCGGCGCACGCAGGAGCGGGTTTAAAAGGGTTACGTGCATAACCCTTTTAAAATCCGCCCCTATATATTTTCAAATAAGTGATGTTAGAAGAGGACCACTGAATGAGAAAATGATCTTAAAACAGTAAATAAATTATAATCGATGGCTGATAGGCCTAACATTTGATAAAAATGTAACTAATTTTGCATCTGTGCCTTCAGAGCTGTTTGTCATGAAGCTGGACAGTGATGAAAAGAAAAAAAATTGTGTAACCTGCCTTGAGTACCAGGTTGTATAGGTGGGAAATAAATGCAATAAATAAATTGCATCAATCAAACATTAATAATTTGGTCATTTACCAGATGGCTGGGGCATGCTGGGTCCGTCCTGAAGTTCCCTCATTGCATTTATAGACTGTTATGTATGCACAAGGTTCCTGCCAGTCTCTTCGGCCAATGGGAGAAAGCCAGGACTGACTCACCCTTCCCTAGTATCAGAGTCATTTGGTGACCCTTTCATAAATGTGAATGATATCATTAAGGCAGAGTTTAATTCACCTAACTCAAGAATCACAGCTTTCTATTGGTTTTATCTGATTGCTAAAGGTTTGCAGACTCTGACCAGTGCTTCTCTTCCATCCTATAACACAGGGTGTGACATCACCAGCTAATTGACATGTACTTCAGTACCACCTATGCTCATTCTCTTATAATTCACAGTATTCATCCTGCATCACCCCACATACACCAGCAGTGAAAGGGTTATTGAAGAAGGCTCATTGCAAAGCACCTGAACTTCCTGCCGCCTGAGATGCCCAACTTTGTTAGTTTCTTTGTATCTCTCTGTATAGGCTAATTAACAAAGAGCTAATTGCTGCCCTGAACAATTAGGCCCTGTGGGCCTGATTAGGCAGCTGATGCCCAGGTAGGCATCTCTGCTTATTATTAACAGAGTTTTGCATCTGGGGAGAGCCTGGAAGAGAAACTTCATACAACAGCTTTGTAAATTCTAATTAGCAGTTTATTTGCAAACAGATTAACAAGCTGAGAGTCTTTCATGATGAGTGCATGTACTGTTAAACCCTGTGTCTGATGCAGGTCTCAGAATGTTTTAGAATAAACAGTGAATCATTTTTATAATAAAACCTCCTTCTGCCAAATCTCAGTGACAACTGAGATTTGGCAGAAGTCCTGAAGTGACTGTTGCTCAATGCTTCTCACAGTTTTCAGTCCCTGCTCTAAGAAGCTTTCTCTTATAACACATTTCTAGTTTTAACATACATTTATACAACATCTTTCTAGAAAACATGACCCAAGATGCTGTCCAGTAGGGATGTGCAGCAGGGACGGATAAGTTCGATTTGGTATTTGTATTCGTCGGGACCCAAATCCGAAGTGTAGTATCTGAAGTAGGGATGTGAATCGGGCTTCGGACGATTGAAAATATCGTCAATATTTTCAAAATCGTCAGAAATCGGGGGCTCCCCCAAAATGATAGGAAACCCCCACGATATTGATCGTGGGGGTTCCCTTTTTGTTTGGGGATGGCGGGAAAAACAGCACACAAAAATAACCCCTAAACCCACCCCGAACCTTTAAAAGTAACCTCTTAGCTTCCCCTACCCTCCCGACCCCCCAAAACCTTTTTACAGGTACCTGGTGGTCCAGTGGGGGTCCTGGGAGCGATCTCCCATGATCTCCCGCTCCGGGCCGTCCTCCGGCTCCCGGGCCGTCGGCTGCCACTAATCAAAATGGCGCCGATGGCCCTTTGCCCTTACCATGTGACAGGGTATCCGTGCCATTGGCCGGATCCTATCACATGATAGGAGCACTGGATGGCAGGTGCCATCTTGTGCTCCTACCATGTGACAGGGGCTGACGAATGGCACAGGTAGCCCCTGTGACATAGTAAGGGCAAAGGCTATCGGCGCCATTTTGAATACTGGCAGCCGACGGCCCGAGTGCAGGAGGTCGCTCCCAGACCCTCGCTGGACCACCAGGAGCTTTTCCAAGTCTTGGGGGACCCTCCTGACCCCCACAAGACTTTCCAAAAGTCCAGCGGGGTCCAGGAGCGACCTCCTACACTCGGACTGTCAGCTGCCAGTATTCAAAATGGCAAAATTCAAGATGTGAATCTGAACCGATTCCGGTTCTGATTCACATCTCTAATCTGAAGTGTAGTACATCTGTTTTCGGGGGACCCCAATTCATCCATTAGTTACGTATGGTATTCCTTTCCCATTAAAGTTAAAAAAAAAAACCAAACCATCCCAACCCTTTAAATTTAATTAACTACAACCCCCCACCCTCCTGACCCCCCCCAGACTTGCCAAAAGTCCCTAGTGGTCCTTCGGG
Organism: Rhinatrema bivittatum; assembly: GCF_901001135.1. Lineage (NCBI taxonomy): Eukaryota > Metazoa > Chordata > Amphibia > Gymnophiona > Rhinatrematidae > Rhinatrema > Rhinatrema bivittatum. Next base: position 40,512 of record NW_021821133.1, on the reverse strand, counting down.
GGCCCTGGAGTGATCTCCTGCACTCACGCTGTCGGCTGCCGGTATTCAAAATGGCGCCAATATCCTTTGCCCTTACTATGTCACAGGGGCTACCGGTGCCATTGGTCGTCCCCTGTCACATGGTAGGAGCAATAGACTGCTCCAGTGTGATGATTCTTTCTTGTGGGTAAGGGGGGAGGCAAGTCGATCATGTTTTCAATTTAAAATCTGAATGGGGGCTCAGACTACAATGCCAGGCAATTCGCTAATCTTTAAAAATATTTGAGTTGGGGGGAGATAAGGATAAGGATTAACTGCCTGACAGGACCTTTGTATTACACTTTGTTGGGGAGAGGCATGGGATTGGCTTGCTTATATTTTCTTTATTTTGGTTGGTGATGACAGTACTACTTAACTGGCTATCTTTTAAAGATATCTGTTTAAGTAACATGTTATCCAGCTAGACAAGGCCAGATAACTAAAAACACCTAGGGGTTTATTTTCTAAACCCTTATCGTGTGCTTTAGGGCCCTAACGCATGAGATATGATGCAAATTAGGAGGAGAGAAGGAGTCAGGGAGGGGCAGAGTCGGCAGTGTTTTTTCTGCCAGCGATAATGTTACTAACATTAATGTCGGCAGTAGCGCACCGGATAATAGGAGCAAAAATTGATTGAGAAGCATAATGGGAGTGAAATTGACAGACTGTGTCGACTGATTGGGGTGTCAGAGGAGGACTTAAGAGTCTGATATGGCTAGAATTAAGAGTTTGTGATGGCTGGAGTCTGGCGTCTGGGAAGGAAAGAATTAGGGGTCAGGGAAGGCTAGGCTGAATAGCCATGTTTTAAGTCTTTTTTTGAACGAAGATGGGCAATGCTCTTGCCTGAGGTCTGGAGGTAATGCATTCCATTGATGAGGACCTGGTGTCGATAGGGCCCTCTTTCTTAAGGATGATTTTGCTTGTGGGGCAAACAGGGTGTCTTTGTAGGCACTTCTAATTGGTCTGGATGAGGTATGTGGTGTGAATTGAATAGTGGTGTCAAGGGATATGAGGTTGTGTTTGGCTTTATGGATGATCATGAGTACTTTGAAAAGGATCCTGTACTTGATGGGTAGCCAGGGGAGGTGTTGAAGAGTTGGGGTGATATGATCCCTTTTTTTAGTGTTGGTGAGGATCCTGGCTGCTGAGTTTTGAACCATTTGAAGAGGTTTTATGGTGTTGGCTGGGAGCCCGAGCAGGAAGGAGTTACAATAGTCTAGTTTTGACAGGATGATAGATTGCAGCACCAATCTGAAATCTTGGAAGTGAAGGAGAGGTTTTAAGTTTCTGAGGATTTGTAATTTATATTTTTGCCATGTAAACCATTGTGAAGGAATTGATCAAAATGATGGTATATAAATCTTACTAAATAAATATAATAACCAATTAGGAAAATGTTATGCAAACAAACAAACAAACTAGCTCATTGGTGTGTAAATTGGAGGTGGTAATCTAATGTATTGTGTCAATAATGCTCTGAAAGACTGCTTCTGAATTGCATTGCACGCTCCTGGAATATTCCATATTTTAAATAAATATCTTTCTTTAAGCTGCTAGTATTAAGTATTTTGATGGTCTACAATTCTCATATCATTTTTGCAACTTTCCTCATATTATTACTCCATGTATGACATCAAAATTGGAAGTGAAGGAGAGGTGTATGCAGTATATGTTGATCATCCATACAGATTTTATTGCCAGTTTGCAAGCATTCTCCTCTCTTCAGCCCAATTTTACTCTTTACCCCAGCACTTTCTACTCCCTCCAGCCCAACCCAAGCATTTTTTTCAACTCAGCTCAAATAGATCTACTTTATGGCATCTGCCTGAATACTGGTGATCCAGACTGTGTCACTGTCAGAGAAAGGATGCTAGCCTTGATGGACCTTGGCCTCATCATGGCATATTTATTTACTTTATTTATCTGAGGTGGTTACAAAATAAAAACATTCATAATCATGAACACAAAAAAATAAAAAAAACAGTGAAATAATACAGAAAAAAATAACAAACAATAATACTATTAAACAGTCAAGCAATAAAACAAAATAAACAGACAATACAAAATAAATATCTAATCTTATGTTCTTAAGTTATTTATTTAATATTTATTTATATTTATTGGTCATCTATTTCTAAAAAATGACTGAAAAGCAAAATTACAAGTATAATGTTGAAGTACTGCATGAGTACAGAGCAAAAAAATAAAACCTAAGCAAATTTCTCTCTCGAGCTGATCATGCCAAATCACAAGAGTTTGCAGGGGCCAAGACAACTGGAATTTCCCATTTAAAAAATGGGTTAAAAAGTTATTATTGAGGATTCTCTCTCTACTCTCTGACCTCAGCCTAACCCCAGCAGTTTCTTCACTCCACCATTGATGCTTTAGGGATTTATATATGTCAGAACCACTACAGACCACCTCTAGACTTTTCTTTGGCTTATGCTCACTCTTCAGAATACTTTACCCATTTTCAATGCTTTAGGCTGTTCTTTCCAGTGAAGGTGGCTTTTTTGCCCCTCTCGTGCTTTGGGGTGTTCTTGACATTGTATGTGCTGCTTTGACCTCTTTCAGTGCTTTGGTGTATTTTCTGCCACTTTTGGTGCTTTGTTTTCCTCCTCATGGTGTCTTAAGCTATTCGTGCCACTATCAAAGCTACTATGCAGCTCTTTTTGGTGCATTGAAATGTTGATGTATCTGGGCAACTTTGCTCTGTCACAATGCTTTGGGTTATTCATATCACTCTTGGTGCCACTTGGTGCTCTTGCCTCTGCTGCTGATGTCTGCCTGCAAGTTTCACTAAACTTGAAGAGAAAACCCCAATTTGGGAGCCCAAAAATAAGATTCATTGCTTCCTCCCATTGACTTTAATGGAAAACAAATTATGGAGAAAAATGAAACAAAGTAACAAAAACTGAATCAACATTTTTTTCTGTACATGTCCTTAAAGGTGAATTTTAAAAGTCTGGTACACCCATCAATTAAGGGATGTGCGTACAAGTCAGGCTTACACGCGTCTTCTAGGAATGGGCATTCAGGAGAAATGAAATAGGAAATTAGATGAAATTTCCTATTTTCTTTCAGATCATTTGTAAAATGGAATGAGATAAATGTCAACAAAATTTCTTCGGAATCTTCTATTGTTTTGAAAACCTTTTTAAAAAAATAAGTCGTCAGTTGGGCCTCAGCCTGAAGCCTGGGCCTCACCTAAGGAGTAGGCTGAGACCCAAATCAGGGGTCCTGGAGTAGTACACCCAAGGGCAAATCCAGCACCTCCTATGCCTAGGCCTGGAACTTGCCTAGGCATAGGCCGTGACCTGACAAAGGAACTGTGGCCTACACCCAAAAGCAATGCAAGGGTCTTAGCCTAGGCCTTGGCCCTGGCCCAATGCCGGGGCCTAGGCTAAGACCTGAGCAAATGCCCAAGCCCTGAAAATTTACTGACGATACCGCCCACCCATGCTTACCAAATCTGACGTGATATTCTGGCCAGGTCCAAAAGCCTGGGACTTGACCAGGGCACCGTGGCCCAGTCAGGTGGCCAGGACCTGATGCTAGGGCCTCAGCCTAGGCAATGGCCATGATTCAGACTTGATGCCATGGCCCAGTATGGAGGCCGTGCCTGATGCCAGGGCTTGGGCCCGGAACTAGACCCAACGACAGGACCCAACCTGGAAGTCAGGTCCACATGCCATGGCCTCATCCTAAACCAGGGCCTGGACCCAGGCCCAATGCCACAACCCAGCTCTCAGACCAGGTCACAATGCTGGAGCCTTGGCCCGGACCCAAGCCTGACACCGGGGCCCAAATCAACGATACCTGGACCTCAGCCTAGGCCAGGGCCTAGACCCAGGTGCAATGCTGCAGCCCATCCTGAAGACTGGGTCCCAATGCTGGGGTTTTAGCTCAGACCCATGCCTGATGCCTGGACCTGGCCATCAGTTTAAAGAAGAATAGGTCGTGATCATCGGAGCTCCAAGGCCTGGCTTTGGGTCTGAGCCTGACCTTAAGCCAATGCCCAGGCATTGGGATCTGGCCTCCAGGCCAGGCACAATCATCAGGCCTGGGTCCTGGCTGAGGCTCCAGCATTGAGACCTGGCTTCCTGGCCGGGGCACAGTATTGGGCCTAGGTCTGGTCACTAGCCTAGGCCTTGGCCCAGGTGTTGGGATTTCACATTTGGAACATGTTCTGGCATCAAGTCTGGGCCAAGGGCCTGGCATTGGACCTGGCTTCCGTGCTGGGTCACAGTGTTGGACCTTAGTCTGAGCACTAGGTTAGGCTGAGGCCCTGTCATTGGGACCCAGCCTCTAGACTGGGCCCTGGCTTCAGCCTTGGGTCTGGGTTGAGGCTTCGACATTGAGACCTGGCCTCTAGGCTGGACCACAGCGGCAGGCCTGAGCCTGGGTCCTGGCCTAGGCAGAGGCCCTGGTGTTGGGTCCAAGTCTCTAAGCCTGTGCCTTGTATAAGACCCAAGCCAAGGTTGCAGCAACTTACCACATCCTAGGACTATGCAAGTCTGAGACTTTGACACCAGCTGGTCATGATGCCTAGACCAAGGTCAAAACCTCAGCCTTGTTTAGGATTAGGCCATCATAGGTCACTGTGACTTTGGCCTAGGTCTTACGCTAGGCCCAGCTAGGGCCGGGGCCTAAACCTCATCTGTGCATCCTCCCTGGACCAGATAAGTGGGGGCTGGGGAGGATCACAACCTAGATATTTTTCTAGGTGGGAGGGATAGATGGGGGGGGGGGGGGGGCACTGGAGGCTCAGTGAGGCACCAATTCTTTTTTTCCTTTCCCTTTCGGGTTTTTTTTTCCAATGTTCAATTCATATTTTTCTAAACTAACAAAATGAAATAAATATTACATGAAATGAAATTTGTGGGAAATAGCCTCTCCAAAAATGAAACACAATTTTCTAGGGATGTGCATTCGTTTTCAACAAATGTGAAATCCGCAGCACATAAGTCCCTATTCGTTGTATTCGTGGGTTCACGAAACGCATTGCGATCCCCCTCGAATAAAACATATCATATTAGTTTCATTCTTTTGGTTCGCAGTGATTTCTTAGCAGCCGTTTGAAATAGGAGAAGGCCATGTGGGAGTACCCATAGCAAAAACCAGACCTTTTCTAAGAGTCATAAGTGACCTCACAGCCCTGTCTTAGAGTGGATCAGACAGGTTGGCAAGGAGACGAGAATGCAACCTATCAGAGCTAAGCATTTTTCTAATGCAGCCAATTGCCGCTCTCACTCAGTGCTCTGTGATGCTGTTCTTGATGACGCTATACTATTTATATCTTAAGCACGCGGTGTGCCATGCTCTTTATTTGTGGGGGTGGTCCGGGGAGGTGGTTGTTCTCAGAAATAGTTTGTCTCAAATCTGTATTCAATTGCTAGCTACTTTCATAGAATTTTCCAGCTAGCCATGCTTTTTTGGCCACACTTTATTTTATTGATCTCAGACGGTCTCTCTGTCTGTTCCACTGAGACAAGCTGCTAGCAGTGGCATTTTGCTGATTATTTTTATATTTTACGCCCTGGGGTAGGTTGCAAGCAGGATTTGGGTGTTGTGGGTGGGAGATATATTTAATTTCTAGCTACTTTGATAGAATTTTCCATTGAAAAAGATATTTCTTCGTTTTTGCTGCTGTTCCAAGCCATGCTTTTTTTTTAACTGCAGTTTTGTTTTTTTTTATTGAACTCAGACTGTCTCTCTGTGCTCTATTAATCCAAGAAGGCAGTGTACTGGGCATCAGTAGGCAGTTTTGCAGACTCACATATATTGGGACAGCAGTGCTCTTTTAAGCCAAGAAGGCAATGCACTGGGCGTCAGTGAGCAGTTTTGCAGACTTACATATATTGGTACAGCAGTGCTCTTTTAAGCCAAGAAGGCAGTGAACTAGGCGTCAGTGGGCAGTTTTGCAGACTCACATATATTGGGACAGCAGTGCTCTTTTAAGCCAAGAAGGCAGTGCACTGGGCATTAGGGGCATGCATTCATTTCCAACATATTAATAATCCACAACGAATAGGGCCATATTCGTTGTATTCATGGGGAAGCGAAACATATCGTGATTCCCCACAAATACAACGAATCTTCACCAAATTATTCGACCGTCTAAAGGAGTGAATTTAAACAAACCCCCCACCCTCCTGACCCCCCCCCCCCTCCCAAGACTTACCAAAACTCCCTGGTGGTCCAGTGGGGGGTCCGGGAGCCATCTCCTGCACTCACTCCATTGGCTGCTGGTATTCAAAATGGTGCCAATAGCCTTTGCCCTCACTATGTCACAGGGGCCGACCAATGGCACCGGTAGCCCCTGTGACATAGTAAGGTCAAAGGCTATCGGCACCATTTTGAATACCAGCAGCCAACGGCGTGAGTGCAGGAGATGGCTCCCGGACCCCCTGCTGGACCACCAGTGAATTTTGGTAAGTTTTTGGGGGGGGGTCAGGAGGGTGGGGGGTTGTAGTTAATTCAATTTTAGTTGGGAAATGAATAAGAATGAACGCATGAACGTATTGGTGAGCCCCCCTTGCCGAATGCAAAGTATCTGCCCACTGATGAATACGAATACCGAATGCAACGTATGCTGTCCCTCTGCACATCCCTACTGGGCGTCAGTGGGCAGTTTTGCAGACTCACAAATATTGTGAGTCTGCAAAACTGCCAGTGTTTTTGAAAATGCTAGTGTTTTTGAAAATAAACATGCCTTTGCTTGGGTTTCCAAATTTTCCCTGTGAATGGCAAGATGAATAAAAGCAATTGAAAGCCTTACAGCAGCTCCAACTGCCTCCTATGCTCCAGATAATATCAGCACATGTACCTGACATGAAATGCTGTGCCAGTCTGTCTACTGTCCAGGCCTTATGTCCCTACAAGGGCTTGACCTTAAACGCTGTGCCTGTCTGCCCAGCCCTTATGTCCCTACAAGGGACTGACCTCAGCTGTGCCTGTCTGAGTTTAGATCTAGTATTTCTAATTTCAGTTTCATGTATTTGTGCATCACAATTTTCCAGAATATTCTTTTAAGCCAAGAAGGCAGTGCACTGGGCATCAGTGGGCAGTATTGCAGACTTATATATATTGGGACAGTGGTGCTCTCTGAAGTCAAATCCCCAGTAGGCCTCTTTTGTAGTTACAAATTTGATGTGTGCACATACAACGGTCCCAGTTTTAGTGTACATCCAGGCACTGCCTTGTGGGCCTGTGGGCAGTTTTGCAGACTCACATATATTGGGACAGCGGTGCTCTTTTAAGCCAAATCCCCAGTAGGCCTCTTTTGTAGTTATAAGTTTGGTGTGTGCTCATAGAGCGCTCCCAGTAGTAGTGAACATCCAGGCACTGCCTCGTGGGCAGTTTTTCAGACTCACATATATAAGGACAGCGGAGCTCTTTGAAGCCAAATTCTCAGTAGGTCTCTTTAGTAGTTACAAGTTTGGTGTGTGCACATACAGCAGTCCCAGTAGTAGTGTACATCCAGGCACTGCCTCGTGGACCTGTGAGCAGTTTTGCAGACTCACATATATTGGGACAGCGGCGCTCTCTGAAGCCAAATCTCCAGTAGGCCTCTTTAGTAGTTACAAGTTTGGTGTGTGCACATACAGCAGTCCCAGTAGTAGTGTATATCCAGGCACTACCTCGTGGACCTGTGAGCAGTTTTGAGACTCACATATATTGGGACAGCGGCGCTCTCTGAAGCCAAATCCCCAGTAGGCCTCTTTAGTAGTTACAAGTTACTAGTAGGCAGTGACATTAAATCCATGTTGACAGGGAAATCTAGACGTGCTTGAGTGATTGGGACTGGCAGAGGAGGCACTTCAAAAGACAGTGCCAGTCCCCCATTAAAGTTAAAAAGGGACCTGTTCCAATCTAAAATCTCTGGAGGGCAGGCAGTTCCATCCAGAAAAAACTGAAATTTAAAGATGATGCATCACCACCACCTGTTTCTGACCCTGTAGTTTTGGAGGTGAGGGAAGAGGAGGCTGAGTCATGCGAGACAAAAGGGTGAGACCCAAAAGCAGCAGTGTGACAGCAGACTCGACTTTGCATTGAAAATGTAGCTCAGGCACTGTTTGCTTCTGATTTCGATGAAGAATCATCTTGTGTGGGATTCTCATGATCAGAAATGGAAGACATAATAGCTGAGGAAGGTTTAGGAGGATTAGTTAGTTCTGTCTTAGAACCACTTCAGTGCTGCAGGGGAGAGATGAAACTGATGATGAGGAGGAGGAAGAGCAGTCAGCGCAGGCACAGAGTGTGACTGATGCCCCTGGCATTGCTTCTCAGGGTGCACCCACTACTTCAGCTCCTGTGCCAGCATCCACACTGAAGGCTATAGAGAAGGGATCACAAAAGAAATCTGCGATCTGGAGCTACTTTAAAGTGATGGAGGACCCGTGTTTTGCTATGCAGAAGCAACACCCAACAGTATTGCCATCTGGGGATGGTGGCAGTACCAGTCAGGGGATCCCTTTCCCCAGGCAGCGTAAAGTCGTTGAAAAGGAGCAGAGTCACCCCACGCCCTCAGCCCCTTCTAGCAGTCAGGTGGCAGGCCAGCGGCCCCCTACCATGTGGCAGAAGCAACAACCCACCATGGAGGAAATGGGATGGTATTCGGTAACTCTATCCTGGGGACTGAGGCAGGCAGCCTCAAAAGTTGCAACGAAGAGCATTGAGGAAATGATTGCCCTTGATGACCAGCCCTTGCAGATAGTGGAGAATGTGGGTTTCAAGCATTTTCTGAAGGTCTTAGTTCCTAATTACAAAGCCTCTCCAGAACCACATTTAGCAGAAAGGTCATCCCCAACTGGTACAACCAGTGTCACAGTTGCATCCAAGCACTACTAACTAAGGCAGAAGGGAATGGGCATTTCACCTGCAATATCTGGACCACCATGAATGCTGCACACCCTTACCTCACCCTGACAGCACACTGGTGGGACCTGGCTGAGGCAGGAGCAGGCAGCAGCTCTATTAGTGAACAAGTATCAGTGTGGAGTTGGGCTTTACTGCACACCCACCTGACGGACGATGCCCATACCTCAGCCAATATTCTAGCATGCATCAGACAGGTGCTGAGGGCTGGCAGCTACACCAGAGAGACAGGATTCTTCAGGCAGGGTTCTTTGTCACAGACAATGGTGCAAACATGGTTAAGGCAATATGAGACAGGGGCTTTCAGAACATCCAGGGTTTTGCACACACTCTGCACCTGGTAGTGAAGTCAGCTCTGGGGTTGGAGTCCAAGCACCAAGAGAATGAATACCTTCATATGTTAATACACAAGTGCAGGAACATAGCAGCACACTTCTACAGAAATGTGAAGGTGGGGCAGGTTCTCTGACAAAAGCAGACTGTTTTGGAGATGCCTTACAAGCATCTCATTCAAGACATTGGCACCCGGTGGAATTCCACCTATATGATGCTGCAGAAGATAATGGAGCAACAAACACCCCTTCATGAACTTTCTGCAGCAATGGACATAGATGTGCATAGTCCCCTAGGACATCATAATTGGTTAGTCATGAGTCAGCTGGTAAAAATCCTGCAGCCCTTCAAGGATGCAACAGAAGAGCTGAGTTCCAGAAGTGCCACCTTGGCTGACATCATTCCTATAGTTAATTTTCTGGAGGAAAATTTGGAGGGCTTTAAATAGGAAGAGGGAATGACAGCAGAAGTGCTGCATTGTTTGGACTTTTTGCAGCAGGTGCAAGAGAGTTTAAAGTCTATAACAGAAGACACACATACATGCTCGCCACCGTCTGTGATCCCCGTGTGAAAGGGAAACTCGCCCTACAGTATGATTGTCTCCTATTGGTGAAGGATCTGTTGTTAGTAAAAATCTGTGAACAGGAGTGCCATAGGCAGAGAGAGAATAGGCATGAAGCAGAGGAGGAAACAGCAGGCACTTCAGAGAGTAGTGCTAGCCCAAGCAGGAGCAGCACTCTGTCAGTGACAGCTAGTACTTCCTCCTCCACTTCAGTATACCATATCCATGTTGCCCATAAAAAATCATCTGTTCTGGAATGGGCATGAGAAAAAGCGGCTGGCATGAGTGACTCTCAGTCCACCCAAGCAAAGGAGACACCAGCACAAATGTTAGTGACATGGTATCTCTCAGATCCCACAGAGGACATGCAGACAGATTCGCTGGCATATTGGGCACCCAAGTCCACTGTCTGGCCACACCTAGCCAAAGTGGCTCAGCGATATCTGTTATGTCCACCAACCAGTGTGCCCAGTGAATGTGTATTTTCAATGACAGGGGATATCGTTAGCCCTCACCGCTCAAGGCTAGCACTAGAGTTGATGGAAATGCTAGTGTTTTTGAAAATAAACATGCCTTTGCTTGGGTTTCCAAATTTTCCCTGTGAATGGCAAGATGAATAAAAGCAATTGAAAGCCTTACAGCAGCTCCAACTGCTTCCTATGCTCCAGATAATATCAGCACATGTACCTGACATGAAATGCTGTGCCAGTCTGTCCACTGTCCAGGCCTTATGTCCCTACAAGGGCTTGACCTTAAACGCTGTGCCTGTCTGCCCAGCCCTTATGTCCCTACAAGGGACTGACCTCAGCTGTGCCTGTCTGAGTTTAGATCTAGTATTTCTAATTTCAGTTTCATGTATTTGTGCATCACAATTTTCCAGAATATTCTTTTTCCTGTTTTGCAACATTTGGAATGTAAGAACATAAAAAGCTGACTTAAGATGTTTGGAACTTGCATATTTCATATCCTCAATAGTTTTCATGACCTTCATAATATGGGTCATTTTGCCTAAATCTTTCTTAGCTATCAACATTAATGTTTCTAGTACTATAGAAAACTGGTGGTAGTTGCACTCTAGTTCATCCTCTGTGTTCCAATAGTTTACAGAGGCAATGTGTAAACTACAAAGTCAACATAGGTTGATATTGTAGATTTGGAATTGAGTAGTGGTTTTCTTATTTCTGAAAGCTCTTCAAGTTCCTTTGTCATCAGCTGAAGTGCATAAGTACAGTTAATAGCTTGACCTCAAATGCTGTGCCTGTCCATCCAGGCATTACATCCCTACAAGGGCTTGACCTCTAATGCTGTGCCTGTCTATCAAGGCCTTACGTCCCTACAAAGCCTTGACCTCTAATGCTGTGCCTGTCCATCCACTGTGCAGGCCTTACTTCCCTACAAGGGTTTCACCTCTAATGCTGTGCCTGTCCATTCAGGTCTTACATCCCTACAAGTGCCTGACCTCCAATCCTCTGTCTGCCGCCTCTGGAGGGGTCCGTACCAGTCCAGCTGCCGCCCCTGGAGGGGTCTGTACCGGGCCTGCTGTCATTCCTGGAGGGGTCCGGACCGGGCCTGCTGTCATCCCTGGAGTGGTCAGTACCTGCCCTGTTGCCCCAGGAGGGGTCTAACTATACCACCTAGCCCCAGGAGGGGTTGATGCTGAGGAAGGGGCTTTGAGTGGGGGGGGCATTTTTCTTTCAGCAGGGGATTGTATTGGATACATAGGGGAGGTTTTAGGGACGGGATGCATTGTACAACTTTTTTCTTTTTACTTGTGGGAGTCGCTGCTGCCTTTACAGGCCACGAGGGTGGGTGGGCAGGGGTCATGATTGACCCCTGGCGACTTTTCCACTGTTTTTGTGGGGGCTTTTTGGGTCTCTGACTCTTTAAGCAATGGCGGCCATGGCGTGGGTGGGCTGCCATTGCACCCTTAGGCAGTTTCGAGGAGCGATTTTTTTTGTCATGCATTTCTCCTGTGATAAAAAATTGCCTTGTCCGAATGCTATGATATTTTGTTGAGGAGAGCCAAACTATTGTGGGATTGCTGCCCAGAAATAAATTGCACCTCTCCCCATAAAATATTGCAGCATAGTAAATTACCCTGAAAGTTTGCAGGGAAAAGAAATATTGAACTAATACAATTTAACACACACCAATAATGGCACAAATTAGTGAAATGGCTCCATGTGGAATTATTTTACTATAAAGATATAAAGCTAAATTCAGTCATTGATTTAATAAATTAAAATCCTCCGGTACTGGGGTCCCATGAGTCAAAAATGTATTTACAATTAACCTCCCAATTCTGTTCCTTTCTAGCCAGCTTAAACAGGGCTGTGTTCTGTAGGAGGTTCAGAGAATCTGAGGTCTCTGCTGCAACTCTACAGCCCCTCTTCTTCATTGTTTTACTGACAGCAGATTTCACATTTCATTTCTCTGTCTTGCCCTGTATGGATGTCATAGTCCTTACAGTTCTGTTGTGGGTCAGAGCAGGAAGTCCGCAAGGACTGTAGAAACCTCAGGACTCTGTAAGCACAGATGAGGTGAGTTTTCCAGGAGTGGAGACTCGGAACACTGCCTTTTGATAATATTTATGTTTGGGTCAGGAGGTTATAAACAATGTATTTCAGGACTGTAGGATTTACATTTTTTAAACCACAGCAGTTTTATGCAATGAAAATAAAAAAGGAAAAATGTATATGGCTAATATCCAACAGCTGACTAATAGAATTTTTAAGTGGAAGCCTGAGTTTTTCACGTAAGTCACAATGCTTCTGGTTGGCAAGAGTATCAGTGTTTTTACTGCTAACAATAAACCAGCACTAAATTCTAGCTTCACTTTGAGTAAACACCTCTTTATCTTGTGTACTAAATTAATATTTTCTCATTTGATTTATTATGAACATTTTCATTTAAACATCAATATAATCTTTATTTAACATAAACATGTAACAGTTCTAGCACCACTATTTTAGCTGTACAATTCCTCACTCTCAGAGATTCCCTCGTATTTATCACATGCTTTCTTGAATTCATATACTATTTTTCTCTTTATCACCTGCACTATGAGGCTGTTCTATGCATCCCTACCCTCTCTACAAAGAATATGTCCTAAGATTACTCCTGAGTCTGCCCCTTCTCATGACTCCTCGTTCTAGATACTCCTTTCCCTTAAAAGAGGCTCACCTCCTGTGCATGGAATCCTTGGAGGTATTTAAATGTCTTTCTTCTCTCGCCTTCCCTCTAGGGTGTACATGTTTAGATCTTTAAGTCTGTTTCTTCTGCCATTATAGGATCAGCTGAGTCTACTATCAGGTATTTAGAGTTGTGAAGACTCTTCTGCTTAAGGAGAAAATGACTTGGTGGGAATGCCAGACTGTGTCACTTTTTCCTTGTTTTTTTAATAACAAGATTAAGATTTTGCACCAACAGTTACAGATTGATAGAAATAGTACAGTTCAGAAGCAAAAAAAAAAAAAGAAAAAGGGAAGGAGGAGGCATTGTGATATCTGTAATTGATCCGTTGTGTAAATTACAATGAATGAAGGTTGTGACAGGTACAGAAGATTCAGTCAAAAATGAAATCTGTAAGCAGCCTGTGGATTTGTGCCCGTGCCTAGAGCAGCAAACATTTAGGGCAGCAGGCGCAGGCTGGCTAAGATTTGTTCCCTTCCAGCTGAGAATAGCCCTTTGCTACCTTGTAACAGACCCTTACAAAATATGGGGGGGGGGGGGGGGGGGGGGGAGGTGAAAGCACCCTAAATGTCTAGGGTGGCAAAATTCCTAAATCCATCCCTGCCTCCAGGCAACCCATTGAACCCTTGTCGATCATACTATAAAACTAATTATCAGGAAGAGGATTAGCATGATTGATTAAGATTGAGGGAGGGTTGTCTTCCAGAGAGTTTGAAAAGATCCGTGGTAAGGCTAATTTTGAAGAAATCTCATTTGTCTTTAGTAGATGATATTTATCGTTACCTTGATGCTGGTCAGTCAGTATTTTTGATCTCGCTGGATCTTTCTAGAGCATTTGATCTAGTTACTCTTGGGGAGACATGAGCAGATGAGCTTGAATGGGAAGATGTTATCATAGATTGCTTCCTTTTGGAAGGAAGGACAAATATGGTGTAGGTTGCAGGGGCATATTTGCAACCAATGATTTTACAAAAGGGAGTTCCACAGTGCTCCTGCCTTTCACCCTTGTTGTTTAATATTTTTTTGCACCTTGTAAGTTGATCTCTTTCAGGAATTGGATTTCACCTCATATATTTATGCAGATGAGATCCAGTTTCTGGTGTCTTTTGATTCCAGCATAGCTGCAATTATTGATCTGGTTAGTAATTATTTGATGAAGATTTCTAGTTGTATGTATGCTGGTAAACTGATTTTGAATAAGGCCAAAACCAAAATTATTGGAATAGGAAGGTTATTTGATAGCTTGGATGGAATGGCATATATTGGATGGCTAAATTATAGAAACTTTGGATAGCATTGAAAGCTTGGGGGTCATGTTAGACTCCAGCTTCTCTTTAATACCTTATGTCTCTCAGGTGGTTCAGCGTGACTACTTACAATTACGAATGGTTAGGTAACTGAAGCTCTGTTTAGATTATTTCACTTTCTGAACAGTAGGGATTTCATCTCTAATTCTTGGGGCCTTAGATTATTGTAATGTTTTGTTGATAGGGATGTTGATTGCTGTGATCAAAAGCCGCCAACTTATTCAAAATAGTATGGTTAGGTTAATTGCGGAAAGAGTAGAAACGAGAGTGCTGCTCCATTGTTTGTTAACCTCCATTGTTTACCAGTGTTGGAAGGAATAAAGTTAAACTTACTAACAGTGTTTTTTTGCTGTTTATTATAATAAAAAATGGTGGGATACTTATACAGTGTTTATGGAGAAATGGTTTAAAGAACTTGTATAATAGGTTGGAATGGTATTTTTCGGGTTGGGCCTTGTGGTCCTTGCAGAATTTCCAGTTGTTAGCTTCAGCAGGATATGAATTTAGGTTGCAACGTTTTCTTAAAAAAGCTTTTACCAGCATAGCTCCACAACTATGGAATATGTTACTAATTGCAATAGAATCAGAACTGAACTATCAAAAATTCCGGAAACATGTTAAGGCTCTCCTGTTCCCTAGTGCTTGAGTAGGGTGGGGTTGCAGTGGTAAAGAATTTAGCAGTGAAGAGGGTGAATACGTTTGTTCTTTGTTTTTATATTTTTTATGGATGTTTCTATTGTAAACTGCTCTGATAGTTTTGCTTATGGTGTGGTAACAACATTTTTAAATAGAACAAAGAACACTGATCATTTTAGTAGCCACCCTCTAGACCAATTCCCACTGATTTATATCTTTTGAAGGTATGGTCTCCAGAATAGTACACAGTAGAGATGTGAATCGTGTCCTCGATCGTCTTAACGATCGATTTCGGCTGGGAGGTGGAGGGAATCGTATTGTTGCCATTTGGGTGTTTAAAGTATCGTGAAAATCGTTAAAATCGTGAGCCGGCACACTAAAACACCGTAAAACCCACCCCCGACTCTTTAAATTAAATCCCCCACCCTCCCGAACCCCCCCAAAATGCCTTAAATTACCTGGGGGTCCAGCGGGGGTCCGGAACAGCCTCCTGAAATCGAATCGTGTTGTCTTCAGCCAGCGCCATTTTGCGCCGCCATTTTGAAAAATGGCGGCGCAAAATGGCGCCGGCCATAGACGACATGATTAGACTGCAGGAGGTTGTTCCGGACCCCCGCTGGACTTTTGGCAAGTCTTGTGGGGGTCAGGAGGCCCCCCCAAGCTGGCTAAAAGTCCCTGGGGGTCCAGGAGCTTGGAGGGGGCCTCCTGACCCCCACAAGACTTGCCAAAAGTCCAGCGGGGGTCCGGAGCGACCTCCTGCAGTCGATCTCCTGCCGGTGCCATTTTCCGTATGGAAAAACGATTCACGGCAGGAGATCGCTCCCAGACCCCCGCTGGACCCCCAGGGACTTTTGGCCAGCTTGGGGGGGGCCTCCTGACCCCCACAAGACTTGCCAAAAGTCCAGCGGGGGTCCGGAACGACCTCCTGAAGTAGAATCGTGTTGGTCTATGGCTGGCGCCATTTTGCGCCGCCATTTTGCAAAATGGCGGCGCAAAATGGCGCTCGCTGAAGACAACACGATTCGATTGCAGGAGGTCATTCTGGACCCCCGCTGGACCCCCAGGTAATTTAAGGCATTTTGGGGGGGTTCGGGAGGTTGGGGGATTTATTTGAAAGGGTCGGGGTGGGTTTTAGGGTGTTTTAGTGTGCCGGTTTTCCTGCCCTCCCCCTTCCCCCGATTTACGATTTTTTGACGATAAATCGGGGGAATTGTTATTGTATCGTGGCTCTAACGATTTTTAACGATTTAAAATATATCGGACGATATTTTAAATCGTCAAAAAATGATTCACATCCCTAATATGTACTTATAGTCACATTGTAGTTGAGGTATTGCCAGGAATGGGTTGAATTAAGATAGAAAAATACATGCATAGATTTGGATTTTCAAAACTATACCTATTGGTTTGGTTGGAATAAGTACCCATAGAAAAAAAATCACATACCCACTTGGGTTCTTTCTCCTTTGATAGTTCCCAAAGTGAAAATGTGCTGGTACTATCGTTTTGAAAACTGGTGCAAAGACATATCTGCGGATTTTGAAGAAATGCAGATCATTTGAAAATCTTGCCATACACTGATTCAGTGAACCTACAGTTTCTTCATGGTTTTCTCAAATCAAGAGGTGATTCTGTTTTAAAGAGATACTCACATCTCTTCTCATAAGCAGTGGAGAAGAGGGCAGTTTTCAGACAGAATATCTGAAGAAGGAAAATGCTGGTGAGGGGAAAGGATTCCAATGAGTTATGTCAGATAGAGAGTGGCCACAATGGAGAATGATCTGCATCCAGCAATGGACTGAGTATGTGTTGTGAAAGAGAAGAAAAGTATTAGACGAGTGGACAGAAAGGGAAAGGATGTATAGAAATTCTAGCACAAAGTGGAAGAATGAATTAGAATAAGAGAACAAAAAGGGGCTTAGGATGAAGAAAAGCTTGAATTTAGATATATATTGGGAATAAGAAAGAGCATAATTTCAAGCAATACCTCAATCAATATTTAAAACAGTTATAAAAATGCATTATTAACTAATATTTATAAAGTCAAAAACTGATCTGTAAATTTAAGAGGAGGGATCACCCCATCATTTCACTGATAATCTGAATGGTAAATGATTTTGCCTTATTTTTATTCCTGCAGGTATTATCACTAAATGGAAACTGAAAATTGCACCAGTGTGACATCATTCATTCTCTTGGGAATGTCAGATCTTCCAAATTATCGGATCACTCTGTTCTTGGTGTTTATAACTATGTACCTTCTTAACTTGCTAGGAAATATTGTTATGCTTGTATTAATAATCACTGACCCTCAACTTCAAACCCCAATGTATTTCTTCCTCAGTAATTTGTCCTTTGTGGACATGTGTTTGGTCTCTGTCACTGTCCCCAAACTACTGGCCAACTTCCTTTCTAAGAGTAAAATAATTTCTTACTCAGGCTGTATTGCACAGCTGTATTTCTATATTGTTATGGTGATTAATGAATGTTTTCTCCTATCAGTTATGGCATATGACCGGTATGTGGCCATCTGTAATCCTCTCCGTTATAGAATGGTGATGAGCAGGATATTCTGTAACCTGTTGGTAGCAAGTTGTTGGACCATTTCTCACCTCCATTCTTTATTGCACACTTTGTTGATATCTCGGTTGTCCTTCTGCAAGTCAAATATCATCGATAACTTCTTCTGTGACATCCCACCATTGCTAAAGCTCTCCTGCTCTGATATCTCCACCAATGAGCTAGCAATTTTTGTTGAAGGAGCCATGGTAGCAACAGGAGCCTTCCTCTGCATATTCATCTCTTACATCCGCATTATTTCTGCCATACTAAACATCCGGTCTGCTGAGGGGAAACGCAAAGCCTTTTCCACCTGCTCCTCTCATCTCATTGTAGTCACATTGTTCTTTGGGTCTGCTTTTTTTACCTACTATCAGGCCTCTTCTAGCTATAACCATGAGAGGAACAGATTCATGACTGTGATATACACCATCGTCACACCAATGCTGAACCCATTCATCTATAGTCTCAGAAACAATCTTGTGAAGGGAGCTCTAAGACGTGCACTTGGTAGATGGAAAAGACCTGTTCATTAAATGGAAAGCCTCTGCTATAAATAATGTATTTATTTATTTATTTATTTAAAATTCTTATGGTCTACATACATGGGAGAATATAACTTGTTCTATTCTGATTATAGCAAGTAAAACATATATACATTTTTTAAAATAAAACATCACAAACAAAACAAATAAATTAGGCTTAAAAGACAAATAAGGGCATAATAAAAATAGAGGTAGGTAAAAAACAGACTCAAATTTAGTTCAAAGCTTCAAAAGTTTGAGCAAAATAGAAAACTTTAACCTGTTTTCTAAAACATTGAAGGGTATGTAATTTATAGTATATTTGAGAGTATAATAGTGTAAGGTGATAGCAGCTGTGAAGATTATGGGATAGGAATCAGATAGGCTCCAAGTATAAGGCAGATTTTTAAAGCCTTCTACGCGAAAAAAAGGCCAGATATGCATATAAGTGGGCTGCACGGGAGCTATGCAAATTTTAAATAGCCGGAAAAAGCACCTATACACTTTGCTACACTGATCTGGAGAATACGTTTCTCAACTCCACATGTGTTAAAAATAAAAAACAACAGAGCTCAGCCTTATGAGTAGATTTTCAAAAAGTTGCACACATGAAAAATATGGGTTACGCGCTTGGCCGGGCCTTGTGTGCGCTGCACGCATTTTCAAAGTGGCCTGGCCACATACATCCGATTCCGTGTAGAAGTGCTGGGCCAAAGGAAAAGGGCGAACCGGGGAGGCGGAGAGATGGGGAGGGGCGGGGCTGGAGGTGGCCGGTACAGAGGTCATTTGCCGCTGTACTGGGAAAGGGATTGCTGGCACGCACGCTTTTTTTAAAAATCTACCCCTTAATGTGGCTGCTGCTTGAAAGTGTAAAGGCATGGTCTGTTCAACTTAGTACTTTGAAAGATAAACTGAAGCAAGAAACACAAGAATGGTTATCTGCTGCCCAGCTGGCAGAAGATAGACTACAGAGTGAAAAGCATGAGGTTGATTTACTTGTAAAGCTTAAAATTGCCAGTAACCATAAAGAGACTGTAAAGTCTGAAATTACCCATTTAGCTGCACATTTCTGTACCGAGGGTCTGGTTTTAAAGTCTGACATTTCCTGATTAAAAGGAACAGTTACTTGATAAAGAAGATGAGATAGCAACCCAAAGGGACCACAGTACACCTAAATTCCCCTCTGATGAGAGGAATGTAGAAACCAAGGGGGAGAGTAGAGAAAGTAATCCAGCAGGGAGGGGGTGTGAGGATGTTGCCACTGTTATGCATCCCTGATAAGATGTTAAACTGTAGACCTGTAATTAATCAGGAGCCTCAGCTAGGCCCTAAAACTCAGTCAATACAATTTCACGGTATTTTCTTTCAATATAGAAAAATGGTCTATATAGCTAAGAATTGTTACAGTACAGGCTGCCAGATTTCATATTCAGTACCTAATTCCCCTTCTTCCAACAGACTCTGGGATTATCTCCAGACAGCAGATGGGGCTGGCTGACCCCATTCCTTCTACATTCTATATGGCAAACCTAGCACTTGCTTAAACAGTGTGGTTTCTGGCCTCAGCTGATCATTTGAAATTGAAGCACAATTAGTTGCTGAGTGCTAAAAATATTTGTTTTTCTTCATGCATGTTTGGGTTCTTTTTGTATGTGGTAACACTTAACTGATCCATGAAAGTTTGCAATATAGTTAATTGTGTAGCGGTAGTATGTATGTGTAGGTCAGCAAAGAAGTCTGAAACCATAGAACTATGTCTGTAGCTGTTTTATACTGAGATCTGATATACATTGAAGTAAGATTAGGTTATAGAAATAAGAGACGAGGAGTAATCTGTCTTGTTATAAGATTCTTCTTTCTCACCTGATCTGTTTAAGCCTGGAAGAATGTAAACCTTTCTGCTTTCTTGCTTTAGAAATTAAAATCATGTAGTTAGAACAAAGAGAAATTTATTTTTCCTTTTAAACTGTGAAAATTAATTAAAATGGGCGTTTCCTTCCTTAATTTTTTTTTTTTTTTTTTAGAAATGAAGTTGTGTTTAGAAGCACAGCTTCTGCACTCCCAAATTAAGTCAGATGTTTGTGTTTATGGATTAAGACCTAATATAAATTCAGATTAAGTAATAAGGAAACTCAATGATAAATATCAATAACTTCTTGAATAATCCCTACAGTCACTATTCCCTTATTTACGTCTTTGCATTTTAATATAAGATAACATACAATATTCAAAGATACAAGTGACCTAGGTGTTCATTAATCCATTCAGACACTACATGGAAGAACACAACATAGAACAGTTATTTCACTTAACTGATTGCACAAACTATTGTTCATTCATTGCACTTTTTCTCATTCTCAATATCAAGCAAAAACTGTTAGGTGTACATGGACCCTTGGCCCGAGGTGGAGTTGGCTCTACCTGTGGGGTGAACCCCGCAGGTCCCCACCGTTGGGAGGTGACGCTAGACGGGAAGCAGAGGCAAGCTGAGGCTTCTCCAGTATCAGCCCTCGTTCCCCGCAGGTTGAGTCCTTGGGTGCTGGGATCGGCTGGTCTTAGGTTGCCTTCTGCATGGCTGGTCCCGAGGACGGCCTGAAGAGGTAGTGCAGGAGCTGGTCTGCCGGATGAAGGAGGGCCAGGTAATACAGGAGAGAAAAGGCTGAAAACAGAAGGGAGAGTCATTACTGGTTTGAGTTTAGGGCAGGCAGCTGAAGGCAAGGTTGGTTCTGGTCCAAAGTCGGGGCAGGTGGCTGAAGGCAAGGTCGGTTCTGGTCCAAGGTCAAGGCAGATAGGAGCGAAGAAGATGTGGCCCAGAGGCCAGGGTCCAGCCAAGGGTCCTCAGGGAGGAGAAAAGAAGCTCCTGAGAAGAAGGAGGAGGCTGGAACCCGAGACGGAGGAACACTGACTAGAAGACTTCTGGAAGGCGCACCAACACAGGAGACCAGAAGTAGGTGGTCAGGAACTCATTGCCAAGTTGTCAGGATGGTCAGGAGGACTTCCTTAAGTAGGCCTGAGGCCGTGATGTCATCTAGGGGCTGGACCTGGTTTTCCTGCCACAACCCCTTTAAGAGGCAGAGTAACAGTGTGCGCACTCGCTAAGGAAAGTCTGGGGGTGTCAGCGTTGGTGGCGTATCGGCCTCCAAATGGCCGTGGGAAGGCCTGAGCTGGCGATGAGCTGCGACAACGGCTTGCTGCTGCAGCATGGGTGCCCGGAGAGATGTCAGCAGTCGAGTCGCAGGTAAGAGGAGGTGCCCGCAGCCTGTTGGCGTTGACAGCGCTAACAAAAACACAGTTGTATGTTTTGTCAAACTCTGCTGTTCCATGTTACCCCATGTAATATGCACAACATATAATGAGACACAAACAGAACGTCAATTGACAGAGAATTACAAACAGTAAACAGTTATCAAACATTAGAGCTCAAAATGTAAGCTTTCAAAAAGAAAAAAAAATAATTACATTGAAAATAAAACAAAAATTCAGAATTTTTAAAACATCCTTTTAAAAAGCAAAAAGGAATTACTGTGAAAAATAAATCTTCAGGTATTTCACCCTATTCGGTAAAGCAAGCTTTATCTTTATTAATCTGTAAAAATTACTATATCCTTTCTCATAATCACAATAAACATCTATGTTTGTAAG
Source organism: Rhinatrema bivittatum (assembly GCF_901001135.1). Classification (NCBI taxonomy): domain Eukaryota; kingdom Metazoa; phylum Chordata; class Amphibia; order Gymnophiona; family Rhinatrematidae; genus Rhinatrema; species Rhinatrema bivittatum. The sequence continues at coordinate 18,859 of NW_021821133.1, read as the reverse complement.
GCAATTTGGAATACTTTAATTATTTGGGGTGTTTCTTACATTTTGTGTTTATCTACATATTATTCCTCCCCCTTGGGTCTTTTTGTATTTGATTTTTCCAAAATTGTTTAGGCACAGATTAAATGGAAAAGTGCCTTCAGTTATACTGAAGAACAAGTCATCTATGCTATCAGAGCCTTCCCCATTTGGAGAGGGCTCAAATGTAGATATGCCTTCCATATGGAATGATTTATCCAGTCTATATAGAAGACTTATAAGAACTGAATTACATGGGAGCACTCTTATAGAGTATTGTAAACATGAGAAGATTCCCCGTGGATTAAGAATATTTAAAGAGCCCAAGCTTTGATGGAAGAAAAGAGCTTTTTAGAGAGATGGAATTCTATCTTGAAAAAATGTTCATTAGACTAGATGATTCTAATTATTGAGTCCACTAAAAATGTGGCTAACTCTTTAAAAGAAAAACTGGATCATGAATTAGGAATTTTAAAAGCCAATACAGTGGTTGATTTATTTGATTATCAATATCAGGATCTTCAGAAATTGATCTTGATTTTGTAGTGATTTAAAGAAGTTTAAGTACAACAAAATACAGAGGGCTGAAAGTGCTTATAGCAAGGGCTCTATCTATCCAAGTTGCACCAGGAAGTGGACCCTTGGCCTGATGCAGGATAGGTCACCCCTCCGGTTGGACCCAGAGAGTATCTGCCACCAGGAGGCAGAGCCCAAGAGGAGGCAGAGGCTGTCAGGAGTTTCATCAATAGCAACCCAGGGTTCCCTTGGGTTGAGCCCGCGGTTACCTGGGCCACCTGGTCTTAGGCAGGCCTTGCAGGGTCTCCCCAAGAGGATCAAGGGTGCACAATCAAGACTCAGGTCAGAATGTCCAGGAGCCACAATAGACCAAAAGAGAGAGTCCGAGTGGATAGCGAGAATCAAGGCCAGACTAGAGAGTGAAGGGTCAGCCAAAGCAAGGGTCAATATGGAAGTCGTTCCAGGCAGAGGTCAGTTTCAGATGGCGGTCAAGGAAGGTCAGATCCAGGTGGCGGTCAAGGAAGGTCAGTGTCCAGGCAGAGGTCAGGTCCTTGGAGAGTTGATCCATAACAGATTGCTACTCCTTAGCAGATTGATACAGCTTGCTACTTCCTTCCCTTACAGGAGCATCTACAGCAGTTCGCTAACAGAATTACAGATAGCCAACTCCTTCCCTCTGGAAGAGCAGGTCATGTCATATCGCTACTCCTTCCCCTTTCAGGAGCACAGCAGAACAGCTTGCCAACTCCGCCCTCCTGGCGTAGTGAGCGACAGCAGATTACTAACTCCTCTCCTCTGGAAGAGGTGAGCATAACCGATTGCTAGCTCCTCCCCTTTGGTGAAGGAGAGCGTAACAGATTGCTAACTCCCTAGCAAGTCTACAATAGGATTCCTTGAACTGTTTAAATCAGTTTTTGATGACCCTGCCCGTTATTCAGTAGCAGAATCTTCTTTGGTTCATTTGAAGCAAGGGAACAAGACCCTAGCTGACTTCGCTATTGAGTTCAAGACACTGGCATCTGAATTATCCTGAGACCCAAGGTGCCTGAAGATGTTGTTCTTCGAAGGACTGAACACTCGCCTGAAGGATGAACTCTCAGCTCGAGAGATGCCTGAAACGTTGGCTGAACTTGTGAAACTGGCAACCAAAATTGACTGCCGGCTTCGAGACAAAGTTCAAGAGACCAAGACCCCCAGGAGACCCCTTCTGAGTGAGGTCCAAGTTAAGACTGCATCCAGGGCTATCCCTACAGTCCCAGCAGCCGGCGAAGAAGAACCGATGCAACTAGGCCGCAGCCACCTGACGTCAAAAGAGAGAAGAAGGCGGAAGAAATTAGGGCTGTGTATGTACTGTGGACAAGCTGGCCATGCTGTCCAAAATTGCCCTATATGCTCGGGAAACGGACAGGCCTAAGTCCTGCGGGAGGACTCTTCTTAGGCCTCACTATGCCCTCTCCTCCACTCTCTCTTCCTGTATCTCTCATCTGCGGTCCTCTGCAATACCAGACATTTGCCCTAGTGGACTCAGGGGAAGGAGGCAACTTTATTCTCCAATGACTGGTGGAACATCTATGGATTCCTACTTCCACCTTGTCGCCTCCACTGCTTCTTTCATCCATCCATGGAGAACCCTTGCCGGGACAAGTAACACTACAGACTGAACCAGTGTGTCTACGTACTGGTGCTCTCCATATGGAGACCATCTCCTTCTTCGTTTTAGAGAAGGCTATGCACTCCATAGTACTAGGACTACCATGGCTACAACGGCACATGCCCAATTCGATTGGGTCACTCTGGAACTGTCAAGTTGGGGTCCAGACTGCCATAAGTGATGCCCGACTGAGGTAAAGCCATTTCCTTGTATGCCTACTACCCCAGTAATGCCAGGCTTGCTGCCTCAATACGCATCTTTTCGAGATGTCTTTTCAAAAGAAGCTGCAGATATACCTCTGCCTCACAGACCCTATGACTGCACCATTCATCTGAAGCCAAATACAGAGCCACCCAAGGGTAGGTGTACCCCTTGTCTGTGGCAGAGAACAAAGCCATGTTTGAATACATTCAGGAGAATCTCAACAAAGGCTTCATTAAACCATCAAAGTCCCCTGCGGGCGCAGGCTTCTTCTTTGTGGGCAAAAAGGATGGCACCTTGCATCCTTGCATAGATTTCAGAGGCCTTAACAAAAGAACTATAAAGGATCTTTATCTTCTGCCTCTGATTTCAGAACTATTTGATAGACTTCAAGGAGCCCAGATCTTTTCAAAACTGGATCTGAAAGGAGCATATAACCTACTTCGCATCAAAGCTGGCGATGAGTGGAAGACGGCCTTCAACACTCGAGACGGCCACTTCAAGTACTTAGTGATGCCGTTCGGCCTATGTAATGCTCCGGCTGTCTTTCAAAATCTAATGAATGACATCTTCCATGACCTCCTATATAAGTGTGTCGTTATCTACTTCGATGACATCTTAATCTTCTCACAAGACATCACTACTCATCAAAAAGATGTCAAGAGAGTACTACAGAGGCTTCATGAGAATCATCTCTATGCCAAGCTATTTAAATACGAATTTCATAAAGAATCAGTTTCTTTCTTGGGCTACATAGTCTCAAAAGAAGGTTTTCAAATGGACCCACAGAAGCTGGAGAGTATCCAGAAATGGGCTCAACCCACTGGATTAAAGGCTCTCAGATGCTTCTTAGGTTTCACCAACTATTATAGAACCTTCATTAAGAACTACTCCTCACTCACAGTACCGCTTACAGCTATGACTAAGAAAGGTACCAACATAGCTAATTGGTCTCCCGAAGCAATTGCCGCTTTCCAGAAGCTGAAGGATGCCTTTTCAACCAAACCCTGCCTTCGACATCCAGACTCCTCTAAGCCTTTCATCATAGAAATCGATGCCTCAGACATTGGCGTAGGGGCAGTGCTTTGCCAGGCTGGCGATTCAAAATTTTCACATCCATGCTCATTTTTCTCCCATCGCTTTTCTCCTGCTGAGAGAAATTACGGAGTTGGAGACAAGGAACGTCTGGCTATAAAGATGGCATTCGAAGAATGGCGCCCTTGGCTCAAAGGAGCGCAACATCAAGTAACGGACTATTCAGACCATAAGAACTTGGAGTACCTCCGTCACGCACAGCACCTGAATCATAGACAAGCGAGATGGTCTCTGTTTTTTAACAGATTCAACTTCGTGCTCAAGTACTGTCCTGGAAATAAGAATATCAGAGCCGATGCACTCTCACACTCTTTTCTCTCCGAGGACGTACCCAAAGAGCCGCAACACATCATAGACCCGAGAAGGTCATATTGGCAGCTATTCATTCAGTACCTGCAGGGAAGATGATAGTACCCAAAAACCTCAGGAAGAAATTATTGGCTTGGACCCACGACTCCAAACTCTCAGGACACCCTGGGCAACAGAGGACGTTGTCTAAATCACTAACCTTTTACTTTTGGCCTACCATGAAAGAGGACATGTTTGCTTACGTCACTTCCTGCGCAAACTGCGCTAAACAGAAGACACCACCAGGACGTCCATGGGGTCTCCTCCAACCCTTGCCGGTCCCTGAAGAACTGTGGACACATATTGCCACTGACTTTGTGGTAGATTACCATCATCAGGAGGAAATAATACCATTTGAGTAACTGTTGACAATTTCTCAAAGATGGCACATTCCGTGGCTCTCCCGGGCTTACCCACAGTCATGGAGCTCGCCCGACTGTTCATCAATCACATCTTCCACCTGCATGGCTTGCCTAAGCATATAGGGCCTCATTTTCTAAAGTATCGCAGGCCTGCAATACTTTAGAAGATGAGGGGTAGGGGGCCGAAATAGGGGGGCGGGCCTGTACTAGCCGGCAGTGATCGCACCATTGCGGTGCGATCGCTGCTGGTTTCGCACCCAATAGCGCCACCATAGGAGGTGTAGCTATTGGGAGCGAAATAGGCAGCGAAAAGGCACCTACCTTTTCGCTGTCCGGCGTCAGTGCAGAGTCGGCCCCAGTGACGCCCTGACTCCTTCTCTTCCGGGGCCGACTCCGCCCCCATCCTGGTATCGTACGTGAAAAGGGACTTTTCACGTGTGAAAGGTCCCTTATCGCATGCGAGCGGCTTGGAAAATGAGGCCCATAGTCTCCGAACGTGGAGCCCAATTCACAGCTAACTTCTGGAAGGCATTATGCAAGAAGTTCGATATTGCCCTCGACTTCTCTTTGGCATATCATCCCCAATCCAACGGCCAAACAGGGTGAATAGGACTCTCAAACAGTTCATTCGTGCCTACGTGAACACCCGACAGAATGATTGGAGTGAATTGTTGCCATGGGCAGAATTTGCCATAAACTTTCTTCCAGCAACATCCACTGGCACTACACCATTTGAAGTGGTCTACGGATGACTACCATTTACCACCACTGCCACGTCCATTATCAGTGTTGTCCCCGGCAGTGCAAGCAGCTGCTAAAGATATCCATCAACTCTGGTCTCAGACTAAAGAGATGCCTGTGAAAGCAGGAATACGAGCCAGACGTCAAGCCTGGTGACCAAGTCTGGCTTTCTACGAAACATTTAAGTCTCAAATTTCCTTCAGTTCGATTCGCTCCTCACTTCATTGGACCATTTCCCATTCTCCGACGACTGGGCAACCTCATCTACAGTCTGAAGTTACCAGCTACTTTAAAGATCCACAATGCATTCCACATGTCACTATTGAAACTAGTGATACTCAGCAAATTCTCCAACAAAGTACCCGACTCTACTCCGGTAGATGCAGAAGAAGACATCGAATATAAAGTTGACACAGTTCTGGATGTAAGAAAATGAGGCAGAGTATGGGAATACCTCCTGTCATGGGATAGTTATGGCCCAGAAGACAATTCTTGGACTCCAATGTCCAATATCTTGGATAAGAAGATGCTGCAAGATTTCCATCATCTATATATCAGTGTCATCAGAGCAGACCCTATCCCATCTTTCCCCACAGCGTTCTAATAACTCAACTTCCTCCCCAACCTTATGTCCAGCATTAGATTCACTCCTAACTGGAAGCTACCTTCACCCCCACCGGTCACCTACTTATCAACAACACCACAACTTAACTGGAGATCCCCTCATCTCAAACATAAAAATGCAAACCTTCACCATCCCAGCTATTAAATACCACCTGAAAAACAGGAAAAATCAGGCCACATTAATCAACACTCCCTCCGCCCGACAACAGAGACTTATACCTATTTTGATTTCTCCAGTCACACAGCTTTTGGGTCTCTCAGTCTTCACGCTCTCTCTTTTCAACGCCCAATCTCTCACCAAAAAATCACACATCCTCAACGACTACCTCGTAGAAGTCAGTCCAGACATCTGTGCCATCACGGAAACATGGCTGAAACACACGGACTTAGTCATCACAAACGAACTTCCCACTAATCTTTACGATATTTTTTCCATACCCAGACTTAAGAAAAGTGGCGGTGGTCTTCTATTGGCGGCCAAAAAAGGGTTAGGCCTCACCTTGCAACTTTCTAACGCCACCAACAAAATAGAAGTGGCCCTTTTCAAATCACCCCACCTCCAAATCTGTCTTATCTACGCTCCTCCAGGAATCCTTGAATCTAACCCCTCCCCCATCATCGAACTTATAACGAATCACATTAATACATCCAAACCAGCTATCATCCTAGGAGATTTTAATCTACATGTAGATGCCTCCCCACAATCTAACAACTGCGAAACGCTACTATCATCACACCTTGGCTTCTCTCAAATAGTTACCTGCCCCACACACTCAGCAGGCCACACCCTTGACCTTATATTTATCAATGACGGCATCTCAATCTCCTCCATGCCTGACAGCACCCCAGTCCCTTGGTCGGACCACCGAATAATCTCCACATCTATGAAGATCAAAGAGCACCCTCGCCAATCCTTCCCCAAAACTACCATACAATTTAGAAAACCCTGCTCCTCTGACCACCTCAACTACCATCTTTCAAAGGAACTAATTCCCCTCGAACTCTCAGACACAGATGCAGCCATCACTTCTTGGACCAACATCACCACAAAAGTTGCAGATCAAGTTTGCCCTACCTCCACCAAAGTCATATGCCCCTCCTCCCAGAACAGAAAACCATGGTATACCCCAGAACTAAAGGCCCTCAAACAAGACCTAAGGAGAAAAGAACACACTTGGCATAAAAACCCATCCACATCTACACTGGCTGCCTACAAATCCCTTCTTAACGCTTACAGAATCACCATCCTCGGAATGAAGAAAGACTTCTTTGGAAAGAAAATACACCATTTCATCTTCGACACGAAAGCTCTCTTCGCATATGTCTCAGCTCTCTCCAAGCCATCTCCCCCTACCATTCCCGATGACCTTGCACTCTACAAAGCCACGGAACTTGCACAATTCTTCGAGAAAAAAATCAACAACCTAACTGCCGCATTGCACACGCCTCCTGGAATACCTTCTCTCACCCTGCCCTCTTTACCAAAACCAAACTCAACGATAGAAGCGTTCGAACCAACCTCATCACTGGAAGTAGAAAATATCCTCAAAAAACTGAAACCAACCTCACATCCTTTGGACCCGATACCGCCTAACCTGCTCCTCAACATCCCAAGCACCATCTCAAAACCAATCTCTGACATCATTAACCTCTCTTTATCCCAAGGATCAGTGCCAGACCCTCTTAAGCTCGCTATTCTCAAACCTATTCTAAAAAAAACCAAACTTACCTCCTACAGACCCATCTAGCTTCCGCCCAATAGCTAACCTTCCCATGATAGCAAAAATCATGGAAAAAATAGTCAACAAACAGTTATCAGATTATCTTGAGGAGCATAATATTCTCTCCCCCACGCAACACGGATTTCGAAAAACACGTAGTACTGAAACCTTGCTCATATCCCTAGCAGACACTATCCTATTAAACCTGGAAAAAGGACAAACCTATCTTCTCGCTCTCCTCGATCTGTCCGCCGCCTTTGACACAGTGAACCATAACATCCTTCTGGAACAACTAACAAACATTGGCATCAAAGGTTCTGCCCTTGATTGGATCAGATCCTTCCTGTCCAACAGGTTCTACAAAGTCAGGATCAACAATAAAGAATCTCCCCCTGTCCGCTCCAACCTGGGTGTCCCACAAGGATCTTCCCTATCTCCAACACTCTTCAACATATACCTTATACCACTCTGCCACCTACTCACAAGGCTAAAACTATCCCACTATCTCTACGTGGACGATGTCCAAATCCTCATCCCGATCAAAGACTCTCTTCAAAAAACTCTGAACCACTGGACCACCTGCTTCCAAGAAATTAACCAACTACTATCCACGCTCAACCTGGTCCTAAACAGCGACAAAATCGAGATTCTTATCATCTCAAAGGAAATCATCACCAAACCCCCAATGCCACCACCCCCATCTCATTCAGCCAACTCAATGATTAATTCATCTCCTTTCGTCAGAGATCTAGGCGTGATCCTAGATAATCAGTTTAACCTAAAGAACTTTGTGAACAACACCGCGAAAGATTATTTCTTCAAACTTCAAGTTCTCAGAAACTTAAAACCTCTCCTTCACCTCCAAGATTTCACACTGGTACTGCAATCCATCATCCTTTCAAAACTGGACTATTGTAACTCCCTCTTGCTCGGGCTCAAAGCCAACAACACAAAACCTCTTCAAATGGTTCAAAACTCAGCCGCCAGGATCCTCACCAACACCAAAAAAAGAGATCATATCACCCCCACTCTTCAGAACCTCCACTGGCTACCCGTCAAGTTCAGGATCCTCTTCAAAGTCCTCACGATTATCCATAAAGCCAAGCACAACCTCACATCCATTGACACCACTATTCAATTCACACCACATACCTCATCCAGACCAATTAGAAGCACCTATAAAGACACCCTGTTTGCCCCATAAGCAAAATCAGCCCTAAGAAAGAGGGCCCTTTCTACAGCAGGACCTCATCAATGGAATGCACTACCACCAGACCTCAGGCAAGAACAGTGTCCATCTTCCTTCAAAAAAAGACTTAAAACATGGCTATTCAGCCTCGCCTTCCCTGACTCCTAATGCTATTCTTCCCTTACTCCAGACTCTAGCCTTCACAGACTCCTAATTCTTGCAACCTCAGACTGTTAATCCCTCCTCTCTTTCTTCTGAAATTTTGCTCCTACCATGTTACTCAGCCACCTCTCCAAAACATTCCACGGAGACATCTATTTACGAGAAGTTAATTTATTCGATAGGATAAGTTACAGTTTACGATATGTTAAGTTTTAATTCATTTCATATTTATATGTCTTCATTGTTCTATGTAATGCTCCTAAGCGAATTTTGTTGTTATAATATAAACCAGTGTGATATGTATTCTTACAGGAGCTTCGGTATAGAAAAATTAAAAATAAATAAATAAATACATATCTGCAAAAACCTAGACCTGGTAGGTCATTACGTGGATGCCCTTTGCATGCGTCGGTCTTCGAAGGCTTCGCCCCGCTTGTTTCACCCCTATCTCAGCTCCTCCCGCTTACCTGTGCAAGATGGCTACCGCAGCGTCATCAAGCCGACCTCTCTGGCATCCCCGGAATGGCTATTGTGCAGCCGTATGCCATTGCTCCTCCCAGGTACCTGCTAGGGTGCACGCACGCACGCAACCCATGCCCAAGTATGCCCAGTGGCGCTAACCTCGAGGGCGTTCCCTCAGCTGATGTCACGCCCATCTGGGTATATCTACTTCTCAAGATTGCTAGCTCATTGAGTTGGCAATGACTCGAATAAGGATTCATTCTGTTCCTGTCTGCACTACTCTGCTGCTTCCCTGCTACTTGTAGGAAGCTCTCCTTCTGCCCTTCAGAGTTTAACTACTAACTTGGTACCTGCTCCTCGGGGGCCCTCTGTTCTATTTCAAGTGCCATTCAGGGAATAGGTACTCACTCCTCGAGGGTCTGCTCTCCCTGCCTCAGTGTCTGTACCTTTCTACAACTACCTGCTGGAATCGTATCAGTACAGCTGACACCGAGTGAGTACTCTAACATCTCATCTGTCTTATCCACAGTATGTGTTGCTGGGTAACCTGCTGCGGAACCTCCTGACATCATCCAGGAGAGAAGGGCTCCCTCTTCAGAGGTCCCTGAGACTACTACTCACCACCGCCACCTGGTGGCTACATCAAGCTCTATAATAAAAGAGTTCAATCATCAGTGTTTTGTGTCTCAGAGGGCCTCATTTTCTAATGTATCGCAGGCCTGCGATACTTTAGGGAATGAGGGGCAGGGGCTGAAATGGGGGGCAGCCTGCGCTAGCCAGCAGCGATTGCACTGTCGCAGTGTGATCACTGCCGGTTTCGCACCCAATAGCGCCACCATAAAAGGTGTAGCTATTGGGCGCGAACTCGGACGCAAAAAGGTCCTTACCTTTTCGTCATCCGCAGCGTCTTCGCGGAGTCGGCCCTGGTGATGCCCCAACTCTTCCTCTTCCAGGGACGACTCCGCCCCCATTTTGGTATTGCATGCGATAAGGGACTTTTCGTGTGTGAAACGTCCCTTATCGCATGCGATCCCTATGGAAAATGAGGTCCAGAGTCTAGCCTAGTGCTGTGGCTCCTCACGGGGCTCCTTCCCGTGAGCGTGGTCATCTCCACAGCACCCAAGGATCCACTAAACACATGTAATAACAACAGATGAAATACTTAACATTGCAGAGAAGGCCAATTTTCTAACAAAAAAAGAGCTGAAATTTTTGATTGTAAAAAACCCAATAATGCCAACCATTAGGGATGTGTAGAGGGACGCCATACGTTGCATTCGTGATACGGATTCATCGGGGAGCAGATACGTTGCATTCGGCCGTATGGCGCCCCGATGTGTTAATACGGCGATTTCTATTCGTGTCCCAGCTAAAATTAAAATTAACTACAACCCCCACCCTCCTGACCCCCCCAAGACTTACCAAAACTCCCTGGTGGTCCAGCAGGGGGTCCAGGAGCCATCCCCTGCACTCTCACAACCACGGTGCTGGTTTCATCATGGCGCCGATAGCCTTTGTCACAGGGGCTACCGGTGCCATTGGTCAGCCCCTGTCACATGGTCATCAGCGCCATCTTGTGCTCCTACCATGTGACAGGAGCTGACCAATGGCACCGGTAGCCCCTGTGACATAATATGGGCAAAGGCTATCGGCCCCATTTTGAGTACTGGCATCGGACGGCCGGAGTGCAGGAGGTCGCTCCGGGACCCCTGTTGGAACCCTAGGGACTTTTGGCCAGCTTGGGGGGGGGGGCCATTTTGAATATTGGCAGCAGATCGCCTTTGCCCTCACTATGTCACAGGGGCCGACCGTCGGTACCTGTGACATAATGAGGGCAAAGGCGATCGGTGCCATTTTGAGTATTGGCATAGGACGGCCGGCGTTCAGGAGGTTGCTCCCGGACCCCCGCTGAACTTTTGGCAAGTCTTGTGGGGGTCAGGAGGTCCCCCCAAGCTGGCCCTATTATACTATAGGGCTGATGAGTAAAGATGGCCGGCGCCATCTTTAAAGATGGCGGGGGCCATCCAGTGCTCCTACCATGTGACAGGGGCCGGCCAATGGCACAGATACCCTGTCACATGGTAAGGGCAAAGGGGCATCGGCGCCATTTATTTTTAGAACAGCTGATGCCTGGGAACAGGAAATCTCTTCCCGAGGCCCCCCTGGATCTCTCCTCCCCCCGAGGCCCCCAGGTAATTTAAAAAGGTTTTGGGGGGGTCGGGAGGGTGGGGTCGATTTAAAGGGTCGGTGGGTTTTTTTTTTTTAGCGGCGCGGGCCTCCCTAAAAAAAAAGGGTCGGGAGGGTGGGGAGGCTAAGGGGGGTCAATTTAAAGGGTCGGTGGGTGTTTTTTTTTATCGGGCCATCGGCGCCATTTTAATTAGTGGCAGCCAAAATGGCGCCGATGGCCCGAGAGCGGGAGATCGCGGCAGGATCCCCACCCCCCCACCCCACTGGACCACCAGGTAATTTAACATTTTGGGGGGGTTCGGGAGGGTGGGGGAGGGTAAGGAATTGGTTTTAAAGGGTCGGGGTGGGTTTAGGGGTTGTTTTGGTGTGCCAGTTTTCCCGCCCTCCCCCAAATAATTCCCGTGCCCTATTTAACGATACAATACAAATGCCCCTGACGATAAATCAGGGGCATTTGTATTGTATCGTGCACTCTAACAATTTAGGATGATTTTAAAATTATCTGACGATAATTTTAATCGTTCAAAAACGATTCACATCCCTAACATCTACAGGTTAAGCCTTCACCTCCAAATCCTGGGGATTCAGAAAAGGGGAATAAGAAGTGTGAGGACTGCCCTTTCAGGAAATGTGCCATCCGCTGAGAAAGGATTATATACATTAATGGGTAGATTTTAAAAAAGAATGCGTGCACATCCATGAGTGCACGCTACCCGGCGCGTGCAAGGAGAGGTAGAATTTCGCGAATTTGTGCGGCGATGCATCCTCGAGCTTCCCTAGTTCCCTTCCCCCTACCCTAACCTCCCTTCCCCTTCCCCTTCCCCTATCCTACCCACCCCTTATCCCTATCCTAGGTGCCCCCCATTTTTGCAACTAACATTTTGCTCCTGCAAAGGAGCTGGAGCAAGTTGCGAGCGCTGGCACCCTGCCGACGTGCGATCCCCCAGCACAGAGGCAAATGGCCACTGTACCGGGTGCATCTCGCCCCACCCAGCCCCCAGACCACCCCTCTGCCAGGGCCCGGCTCTTGTGTGTGTAACAGGGGTTACGCGCACGGCCAGGCCCCTTTTAAAATGCGCGCAGCGCACACAAGGCCCAGCCACATGCATGACCCCCTGTGTTTTATGTGCACAAAGTATCCCAAAAAAGAGCTAATTATTTTCCATTCAATCAAATCACCAAAAAAACGAGGAAAAAAGAAAAAAGAAAAATATCATGAGACAGTGTGTTCGAGGTTGACTGTAAATGACGAGAAGTCCGGACAACCCCTGCTAAATGATTTAAGGGTTTTGTCGACAGGCTTGCCGATACGGTCAATCTCACCTCAAAAAATGTTTTAAAAAAATTAAATTGTTTTGAGTGCTATTTTTTGAGCACAGTCTCATGATATTTTTCTTTTTTCTTTTTTCCTCGTTTTTTTGGTGATTTTATGTGCACAAGCCATTAAAAATCTGGCCGTATGGGAAAAAGAGCTATTAAAGTAATGTAATTAAACCCTTACTAATAATTGCACAAATTAGTGGATTGGCCCTATGTGGAATTATATTCCCCATGTGGAATTAGATATAAAGCTGCATTCAATCACTAACTCAACACTTGCAAAAATAATTTCAAATCTTTGGGTATCAGGACTCCATGAGTTAAAAAAATTATACACCAAATTCTATACGTTCCTCATTTCTGGCCAGCAGGAGCTGGGCTGGGTACTGCAGGAGGGTCAGACAGTCTAAGATCTCTGCAGGTCTTCTCTTCAGTGTTTTACTGACAGCAGTTCTCACATTTAATTTCTCTGGGCCTTGCGTAGGTCTGTGGGGGTTTGGTAGGAATACTCTGCGAGCACAGACGAGGTGAGTTTTCCTGGAATGGAGGCTTTGAACACTGCCTTTTTTTTTTTTTTTTATAGTATTTCTATTTGGATGCATTTCAGGACTATAGAAGTTATGTTTTAAAACCACAGAAATGAATGTAATGAAAATGAAACAGCAAAACTGTATATGATCAAAATGTAACAGCATGATCAAAATGTAAAAGCAGGGTCTCTCAAATCTGATTTTATATTTACCTCAGAATGCAGCTAACATTTTGGTAAAGGTATCAATAAACCAGCATTAAAAGCTAGAGCCACCATGGATAAACTCCTGTTTTTGCTATGATCTAAATGGAAAAAGTCAACAAGGTGGTTTAAGAAAAGGCTGAGGTAGGAGCAAGTTTAATTGAATAAAGCTATAAGACATAGCATTCATAATGGTCTGTAAAGAAAACATCCAGTGGGTAGAAAGAACTCTTAAGTCCTTCATCATAAGTTTGATCAATAATATGCTTCAACACTAAATTGACACCCAGACTAATCAGCATTTCTACCTAAGCCTAATACAGTTCTCTCGAATTCCAGTCTTAATATTTTAAAGGTAGGTCAATAAGTGGGCTTTAACTGAAGATAGTGACCACCTTTGTCTAAGTGGGGAAAGATCATGTCATTGTCCTCTATAAGAAACTTAGAAAATGGGGTAAATGAGTAATGGTGGTGGGTGGAGGGGAGTGTGATGCCAGATGGGCATCACCCACCTTCCCTAACCTTCCAAGTTAGCTTTTCACACAAATCCTAATATATTTAAGAGCCATAAATAACTTACAACTAGGTGGAGACCCCAACCTACCTACCCACACATACTATATACTGTATCTATCATCTATATCTAGATATATAAATATAGATAGATACATATGTATAAATATATAGATATATTTATAGGTATAAAATGTAAGAGCATTTCTTAACCACCAATACAATTAAAAGCTCATAGTGAAGTATGAAAGGAAATATAAAACATGTGACACATACTGCAAGCCTTGGACACAACCAATAACCAAACAATCAGAACCACAAAGCAATATAATAGTTAGATCAACAGATCAAGAAACATAAAATAATGGGCATGATCATTACCTTGTATGTAAAAAGCAGAAATACCCCAAGTTAAAAAAAACAAACTATAAAAGAATACTTAAAAAAGGAATGCCTTAAATTATTCCAGCATACACATTTCCCATCATCAATACAATTCAAATTGGGAAAATTTGAATTTTCTGCCATCAGAGACCCATCAAAAATATATGCATGTATTTACCTATAGACGATATTATGGGTTAATACATATTATTTTTTCTTTTTTCTCCCCCATGATTATGGGTTATAAGTGTAGATTTATTATTATTTGAATGATGTGTGTTTTCTTTTATTTAATGACACACATTATTTCCTGTTATTTCTTAAATATGATTGTAATTTCATTGAAAAATCAATAAAGAAAAAATTACAAAAAATAAAATATTCCTAAAGCTGGAAGCTGGTAGATTTTAAAGACAGTTAAGATTGCCAAATGGGGCAAATCTCTCCTTTCCTTCCAATCTCTCCTTCTATCCAGCCTTGCATTCAAATGCTAACACATCTAAGAGCCACAAATAACTTTCAACTAAAATCACAATAATACATATTATTCCAGCATGCATACCAACATTTTTAATACTTTCTCAATACAATCCAAATTAGAAAAGATGTCTTATGTGCAAACAAAAAGTCCTATCAAGTATGTTGCCAGAGCTGGAAATATTAAAGAACAGCCTTCAAATAATAAGAAAATAATTTCCAGAAGAACCTGGATCAATATTTCAAACAGTGGAAAGCAATACATTATAAAATATTGTAAAACAAAGTAAAAAATTGAACTAAAATTGTTTTATAAATAAATGATCAGATATATCTTACATTTATTGGTCATCTGAATGGCAACTGATTTTCACCTCATTTAATTCTTGCAGGTATTAACAATAAATGGAAACTGAAAATCACACCAGCTTGACATCATTCATTCTCTCGGGAATGTCAGATATTCCAGAATATCAGATCACACTCTTCTTGGTGTTTTAACTCTGTACCTGCTTTAACTTGCTAGGAAATATTGTCATGATGGCATTAATAGTCAACTGACCCTAAACTTAAACCCCCATGTATTTCTTCCTTTGTAACTTGTTCCTTTGTGGACATGTGTTTCACCTCTGTCACTGTCCCTAAACTACTGGCTGACTTCCTTTCCAAGAGTAAAATCATTTCTTACCCTGGCTGTATGGCACAGATGTATTTCTTTCTTGCTATCTGTGTGAAATGAGTGTTTTTCTCCTTTCTATAATGGCATATGACAGGTATGTGGCTATCTGTAACCCTCTCCATTATGTCATGGTGATGAACAGGATGCTCTGTAGTGTGATGGTGACTGGTTGCTGGACAATTTCTCAACTTCATTCCTTGTTGCACACTTTGTTGATGTCTCAGTTGTCCTTCTGCAGGTCAAATATCATTGATCACTTCTTCTGTGACCTCCACCACTGCTGAACGCTCTCCTGCTCTGATATCTTCACCAATGAACTAGTGATTTTTATTGAAGGAGCCGTGATAGGAACAGGCACCTTCCTTTGCATAATCATCTCTTACATTTGCATCTTCTCCACCATACTCGGCATCCAGTCTGCTGAGGGAAGACACAAAGCCTTCTCCACCTGTTCCTCTCACCTCATTGTGGTCACCTTATTCTTTGGCTCTGCTTTTTTTACCTATTATCGAACCTCTTCTAGCTATAACCAGAATAAGAATCAGTTGGTGACTGTGATGTACACCATCATCACACCAATGCTAAACCCATTCATCTACAGTCTGAGAAATAATGAAGTGAAAAGAGCTTTAAAACGAGCAATTGGTAGAAG
This sequence comes from Rhinatrema bivittatum, assembly GCF_901001135.1. NCBI lineage: Eukaryota > Metazoa > Chordata > Amphibia > Gymnophiona > Rhinatrematidae > Rhinatrema > Rhinatrema bivittatum. The sequence goes on along the minus strand of NW_021821133.1, from coordinate 2,827 downwards.
GAGAAGACATGTTCAGAAAATGTAAAGCCTCTGATGTAATTAAAGACTAGATGGTGTTCTGGAGTTTGGTTATCTTTAATATTTTGTTCATACAGAAGCCATTTTCATTCTAGGTCAATAGTTTTCAAGGAGACTTCAAGAAGGTCTAGTTTTCAAGAATTCCATAATGAATATTCATAGAAACATAGAAACGTAATGGCAGAAAAAGATCATATAGCCTATCTAGTCTGCCCCATCTGCCCAACTATTCTAATTACCACTATAAATCTCATGATTCCATCAGAATTCCCCTGTGTTTATCCCCTGCTTTCTTGGATTCAGGTACTGTTTTTTACTTCACCACCTCCCTAGGAGGGTTGTTCCATGTATCCACTTCCCTCTATGCAAAGATATATGTCCTAAGAGTACTCCTGAGCCTACTGCCTTTCACTTTCACCATGATCCCTCACTCTAGAGCCTCCTTTTCATTAAAAGAGACTCACCTTCTGAGCATGGAAACCTGGAGGTATTAAAGTGTCTTGGGAAACTGCTACCTCCAGGGGTAGTGGGGTGTGGGGTAGAATAGGAGTTCTCCAGAAACCCCTTTGTTTGGGATGTTTGGGTTCCTGTGCATCCTATTTGTAAATAGCTTAAAAAATGAAATGAAGTGATATAAACAATGTGTTTATGTTGTTTCAAACAAATTCACATCCCTAGTTGACATTTCTGTTTAAGCTTTCTATATGAGAGGATTCCAATGTCTATCATATATATTTTATCCAATATTAGTTACTACTGAAATAACTAAAAGGGTAATTCTATAAACCATTTCCTCAGGTAAAACAGTGCTATGAAATTAGTTTCAAAGTCTGAGGCTAAAAAGGTACCCACAGATGTTGCACTTATGTGGCCAGTTTAAAATTACCCTGCAAACCAGGAATGACTATGCCTCTGGGAGAATGAGGCTTAATTACTCCAGATTAATACAGAACTAGCTTTCTAGTCATCTTTTAGTGTGAATGTAAGCAGAAGTTAGTCTAGAGTGAATGTGAATTCACTACAAGATTACATGCATGTGTGAAAACAGTATTGGAGAAGGAGAGGTTAGCATTGTTCATGACTATATGAAAAAAATAGCTCTTCCTTATGTGTTTGTTAATGTTAAATGCATGAGTCTGTGGCGTAAACGTAACTTGTTAAAGATCATCATAACTTAGCTTGTACTTTTTTAAGGTTTTGGGAAATTCCTAGAAAAATAATCACAGAAAGTACCTTAATGACTACCACAAAGACAGGATAATCAGATTTTGGAGGTCACTGTATAAAGAAAGGGGATGTGTGATCTCTTCCTGAGCCCTGGTTCCTTCTTGGTAATACATGACAGAGAATCATAAAATATTCTATATGCAACATTTTCATAAATAACTCATATACAGTGAAATTCAGTATACTTGATATTATATTACTTGTCTTTTGAATGAGCTATAAACATTTTTTCAAAATAAGAATACTATAGAAGTTGTTATTCAACCAAATAAATAAAACTGAGTGAATTTTGGAATGCAAATGCTGTGAAACAACTTTACAGTATAACTGTTAACAAGGCATGTTTACTCAATGTTTGCAATAAAAATGAATTACAAATCTTTGATGTCACAATATGCTCTAATCTTAAGATTTCAGTTTCTCTCTTCTTTAGAAGAGCTGACTTGCATGGCATGTTGATATATGTTCAAACTATGTGATCAGGGAACCATCAGACCCTAATGAAGGGCAGTGATATCATGATGTGCTGTAATAACAGAATGGAGTTGGTTCAAAGGGTTACTATGAAACGGTCAGTGATGTTCACTTACAGCATATGGAGAATAGACACAAGATCTAAACATGTATACCTTAGAGGAAAGGCATGATAGTGGAAATAAGATAGAGACCATTTAAATACCTCAGAGGTATCAATGCACTGGAGGTGGTTCTTAGAGATGTGCAGACAAAAAGTTTATGTTCATAAGTCCTAAGTCGAAAAGGGGGGTCAATTTCGGTCAATATGGACATATGGAGAATTCCATAAGTTGAGTCTATGTCCATACGTGCACCGGTTCCCTAAATAAAAATTTAACCCCTCACCCTCCTTAATCTCCCCCCAAGGACTTACCAAAATTCCCTGGTGGTCCAGCGGGGAGTCAGGAAGCCATTCCTCTATTCCTTGCGAGGAGCACGTGACGTCTGCGTCACGTCGGAGTGACGCGGCCGTCACGTGGCCACCGCGGTTTCCGCTCCTGGACCCCTCGTTGGACACAAACGGAACTTTTGGCCAGCTTGGGGGGGCCTCCTGACCTCCCAAGCTGGCCAAAAGTTCCGTTTGTGTCCAACGAGGGGTCTGGGAGCGGAACCGCGGTGGACCACGTGACGGCCACGTCACTCCGACGTGACGCGGACGTCACGTGCTCCTCGCAAAGGAATAGAGGAATGGCTTCCTGACTCCGCTGGACCACCAGGGAGTTTTGGTAAGTCTTAGGGGGGATTAGGAGGGTGAGGGTTTAAATTTTTATTTAGATCAACGATCGCGATTTCCAACGTATTCAACATAGCTATGTTGAATACGTTGGAAATCCGATCGTTTTCGCCTCATCACTTTTTTAAGTTAAAAAAAAAAAAAGTAGCGTTTTTACATATAGTTCAAAACGAATGCACACCCCTAGTGGTTCTTTCTGAATCAAAGGGCCATGGGATGAGGGGTGAAATGGGTTAGACTGAGGAGTATCTAATGAAGTGAGGTTTTTTACAGAAACAGTGGTGAATACATGGAATAGATCCCACCAAAAAGGCAGTGAAGATATGGACAAAA